>NC_089784.1:38790569-38878069 GCF_040412425.1 Macrobrachium rosenbergii
CCCAAAGGTTGGCATTGGCGTCGGCCAAGATCATGTTCTTTTCAACGAAACTAGACAATTTAATGAAAAATGTTTTCAAGTATTTGAAGTGCTAATTTTTTTAGATTGGACTGTTGGCACTCTTGCCAAGAAGATAGAAGACTGTGGTGATCTTGCAGAGGACTTGTCTGCAGACTGGCTGGCTGGGTGTGCTTTCCTGTGCAGACAAAGCCATTAGGGATGGCTCCTGGATGAGTCTCCTGGGCACATTGGCTTCAGTGGAACAGTGTGTGAAGTTGGGCAGACTTCACGTGAGGTCCCTGCAGTTTTATCTGGAGGCAAACTGGTGTAGGAAGACCCAGTCAGACTCCTTCGTCTTCCTGATCTCGCCAGAGACCAAGGAGGATTTTCGATGGTGGTTGTCAGAAGAACGACTTCAGGTACGGATTTCTATTCTGCCTCTGAGCCCCAGCCTAGAATTTTATTCCGACGCCTCCCATCTAGGTTGGGGAGTCCTGCTAGGGAGTCAAAGAGTCTCAGGAACACGGACAATGGAGCAGAAGTCCTTGCACTTGAACATCAAAGAGCTGAAGGCTATTCACCTGGGCCTTCAGTCCTTCTCTCCACTAGTAACAGGCAAGACTGTAGCAGTATACACGGACAGTACCACAGTTTTGTCCCATGTCCACAAGCTGGAAGGCACTCACTCCTTAACTGTGTGAGACGGTGAAAGACCTTCTCCTCTGGGCCAAGCAGAACCAACTCACGATCATTCCTCGCTCTGTCCAGGGGAGACTGAATGTCTTGGTAGACGAATCAAGCCGGTGCCATAAAGTCCTGCTGACATAATGGACCTTAGACCCCCTAGTCTGTCTCAATCTATGGAAGCTGTTGGGCAAACCTTCCGTAGACCACTTTGCGATGTCGCGAAACCACCATCTTTCTCTCTTTTGCTCTCCAGTCCCAGACTCTTGCATGGACAACGGATGCCGTGCTTTTAGATTGGACGGGCCTGGACGTCTGTGCTTCCCTCTGTTCGGGTTGATTAAGGAGTTGGTCAACAAGTCTTCATCTCATCCGAACGTCATGATGACTCTTGTGGCTCCATTCTGGCCCAGAAAGGAGTGGTTCCCTGACCTGCTGTGACTTCTAGTGTACTTCCCGAGTCTGCTTCCACAAAAACTCGCTGCTCAAACAGCCCCACTTCAACAGGTTCCTTCAAGGGTTGTCCACTCTGGCCCTGACAGGGTTCAGACTGTCAGAAGTCTTGTCAGAGTGGAAGGCTTTTCGCGACAAGTTGCAGAAGCGATTGCTAGATGCAGAAAAGCTTCTTCTAGCATGCTCTATCAGTCCAAATGGTCGCCATTAAGAATTTAACGGACATTCTTGGACCGGAGGAGGAAGAGAGAGAGTACTTTGTCCTGTGAGAGCCTTGAAGTATACTACCTCCACAGGACAGCGAAGATCAGAGGACCCTCAAACTACATTTGGTGCTCTGTGAGGAACCCCTGCATGTCCCATGTTGAAAAATGCAATTTTGTTTTTTCTGAGAAGCTTAATTACAGAGGTGCATTCTCAGATTCAAGATGTCGTACCATCTTTTCGGTAAAGGCTCGTGAGGTTCGAGCTGTCGGCCACATCTGTACCTTTTCGACATATGTCTCTAACGGCTATCCTGCAATCAACCTTTGGAGGTCCAAGTCAGTTTTCGCCTCACATTGCCTCAAGGATGTCGGAACTGTATTCAAGAACTACATTACGCAAGGACCTTTATCCCTGGCTGGCATGGTGTTGGGAGAGGAAGCATAGGGGGTTCTCTGTCCCTCTAGTATCTTCTCGCCCTGTTGCAAGGTGTTGAGTTTAAGGGAAGTCTGGGGGTACATTGCACCTGGAGTACCCGCCAGTTTTTAGTGGTCGTGGTGTGGGTTTTTATTCTGTTGTAGGTGATGGTGTTTTATTTTTCCTGGTCTTTACCCAGGGCAAGTGCACCCTTTTTTAATCTTTGTCAACCATCGGTGAACTTCTGTGGCTGCAAAGTACCCACTGAAGTGGAGGTGATTCTGGCCATACTGCCACGTCCTCAACAGGTTAAGATGAGCACCAACCAGAGGCAGTACCCGCCTGCGTTAGCTCTCTTACCAGGTAAAGAACAACAAGCAGTATACTAATGCTATCAACTTTTCTATTTCAAATCATTACTTTCTTAATGTTTTGGAGCAGATCATGTCCATGTTACCCACCTCCTTTCAATGTGGAATCAGCTATGTAATTACTTGGTAAGTCACTTATATAAAAATGACATTTTTGTTAAAAAATAAAGTTTTATATATACTTACCAAGTAATTACATAAGCAGAGTCCTCCCTCCTCCCCTCATATGGACGTCAGGGCTAAAACGAATTGAAGTTCTTTGATAAGTTGTACCTGTCATCCAAATGTGGGCCTGACCTTGTCACCTGCACAAGCGATGGTAGCTCCACCACGAAATATGAATTTTTAGACTGCCATGGTAGGAAGCTTGTAGCTATGTAATTACTTTGTAAGTATATATAAAACTTTTTTATAAAAATGTCATTTTCTGACCAAGAATGAGACGACTCCTAAGCCCTGGCCCCGTTCTTTCATCATCAAGAGTTTGATGGACATTCTTGGTCCAGAAGAAGAAGAGAGAACTCTTTGTCCTGTAAGGGCATTGAGTTATTACCTGAACAGGACTGAGAGGATCAGAGGTCCTTCTAGTAACCTCTGGCGTTCCGTAAAAATCCTTCCAGACCCCTTTCCAAGAATGCTGTCATTCTTTTTAAAATCCTTCCTGACCCCTTTCCAAGAATGTTATGTCATTCTTTTTAAGAGATATTGTTCAGAGTCATACTCAAGAATTCGGGAGGACCTTTTACCTCTTTTTAAAGTTAAAGCCTATGAAATTAGAGCTGTCACTACCTCGTGGGCTTTTAACCATAACATTTCCATATCTGTAATTCTTCAGTCAACTTTTTGGAAGTGTAAATCAGTGTTTGCGACACATTATTTATGAGAAGTGGAGACAGTGTTCGAGAACTGTAGTACCCTGGGTCCATTAGCTGTGACTGGCATGGTATTGGGGAACAAAGCATAGAGTTATTCTCTTATTCTCCATCTCTTCACCTTGGTATAGGCTGTCGTGTCTCGGGACCCCTGGGGGTAATGTGTACCTGGAGTACCCACAAGTCTTTTAATGGATGGGTATTGGGTTCACTTTTTGAGGTTTTGCTAGCCATTGGATAACTCCACTGCATAACTTTCTCTGGCGCTTTGCTAGCCATCGGAATACTACTTCGCTACAAAGCTCCCACTGAAGTAGAGGCGCTCCTTGGCTATACTGCCACGCCATTATGGGTTCAGATGAGTATCAACCAGAGGCAGTATCTTCCTGCAGTAGTTCTCTTACCAGGTAAGGTTACAACAAGCATTTTAACCAATGCTAGAAATCTTTTCCTTAATGAATTTTTTGGAGTACAATATGTCCATGCATCCCACCTCCTGTCAATGTGGGATTTAGCTATGTAATTACTTGGTAAGTTACTTGTATGAAAATGGTATTTTTATAATGAAATTAAGTTTCATACATACTTAGCAAGTAATTACACAGTCGGAGCCCTCCCTCCTCCCCTCATGGACATAAGGCACAAATGAATTGAGCTCTTCAGCAGTGTTGTACCTATTCTTCCCTGAAAGTGGGCAGAGTATCATCACCTACACTAAAACAATAGAAACACTGCCACACATTTCAGAATTTAAGCTGCCACGCAATTTAGAAACATTAGCTATGTAATTACTTGGTTAGTATATATTGGTAGATTATACAGGATATATTGGTAGATTATACAGTACATTAAGTGAATGTCTAACAAGTTGGCGAATGTAGTATCTCTCAGATATGTATATGGTAGTTATTAATCATAGTATTATAGCTTGTTGATAGGGTTTACAGTACTGTATCTTACATATAGCACCATTAGTTCTTTTATATTGCATTTGATGCTGACTATGGATATTGTGGATTGAAACTGAATCACCTAATAGCCTAACATTGTTACTCATTGTAGATTAATAATTTGATGGAATATTATTTTACCGTGAATTGAATGTATTTTAGCATTTGCAGTATTTTGTTATTGTTTTATCACTTTAGTAAATTTCCTTAACCTCAGTGTGCCTAATGTTCCTTTTGTACTAACACAGAATTATCGCAAACTCGCCAAGGAGTACCATCCTGACAAAAACCCAGCTGCTGGAGACAAGTTTAAAGAAATTTCTTTTGCCTACGAAGTTTTGACAGATCCTCAAAAGAGGGAGATATATGATCGCCATGGCCTTAAAGGACTACAGGTGGGTTGTGTGAGAAGGTCCACATTCTGAGCCAGTAGAGAGCCCATTCTATATGTATCTTTCATACTCACAATTGATCCCTGATCTTATTTTCCTGCTAAGAGCAACCAGATATGCTGAACAGCAGCGCCAGTATACAGTAAATGTGCCTCGCTGTCGAACTTCTCGGTTCCATAGTCCTTTATTCCTCAGATCATTGGACTGTGGAACAGTCTCCTTGAGGATGTCGTGCAATTGGAACTTTAAAAGTTTAAGCCAAGATGCAGCGCATTTTTACCATAAAGCAATTCTCCTTATTTAATAATTTACATACATTTTTATCTACTTATTAATTTATTTTTTCTTTTTTAATAAGAACTGATAATTTTCTCTTTCGTATTACCTTTTGTTACTTCTTTGAAATGAATGCCATATTCATTGGAAGGTTGCATTCAAGTCAGTGGCCCCTGTGGGCTTGTTCCATACGAATAGCTATGGTTTATGTTCTGAATAATAATAATAATAATACTAATACTTTTTTCAATAAGTGATTCCATATATTCAGCTGCTGTTTCATTAGCATAATGTTACAGCAACACTGAAAAGTAGTTTCAACGGAAATGTCAACTTTGCTTTGTAAAGGAATAACATTAGAACCTGCCGTTTTTATCTGAATACTGTACTAACCGTTCGTGGCTTCAGAAGTATGTGGTGGTAGTCATCGTATCCTTTTTTTCTGAGGAACTCATTTGGTCCATTTTTTTTTTTTTTTTTTTTTTTCTTAAGTACTGTATGTTTACACTTGCTTAATCCTTTCACCTACAGTGTGATTGGTCTGGCTGATGTGGTTTCTGGATCCTCACACTTCTGCAGCTATAACTTCATTATAGATGAATGCTGGGGTTACTGTAGATGTAGCTCAGTCTTTGTACTGCAGCCATCATTATAATTCTTGGAAATGAATCTGGGAGTGATGTTACACAAATCAGTCTTATTATAGAGCTTGCTGCGAGATATTTCAGAAAGCTCATGATTTTATTTCTTAATTAGGATTTGTGCTTCCTCACTAGTACAGTAGATAGAATTTATTCTCACTCTTTATGGACTAATTAGCATGGCTATTAAAGGATGCACAGCAATGGTACTGCTTGCAAGGAAATTTTGCTGTGTACTTTTGTAGTGGGACTAATCAGATTGCCTCTTCAGAGTGCCAACACATCTGTAAGAACAAACATGCACTCTGCCACGAGAACGAACCTGATCCTCCTCGGAGTGGAGAACTCAGCAGTTAGTGCCCAAGTGCAAACAGCCTTTAATGCTACTATTGAAATGCTAGACTGAGAAATGCTCTTGTTTGCTTTTTGTGGTTGCTGCTCCCCAAGAACCTCTCGTAAAGTTGTATCTTGCTCACAGATAACAATATTCAGATACTGAATGACTTTCACAAAGGAAAAGGTTTACATGGAAAATATTTTTAGACGTGATAAAAATAAACCTTAAGAAGTACAGTATTTATTTTTTGTACAATGGAAATTTAAACACTACCAAAGGTTGTAATTTTTGTGGACAAAGTGTGAAGCATTTGTGACTTTGACTTCTATTTTTCAAATTGAAATCGTATTCCTGCTCCCTGACCTCAGAACTTAATTTTGTATCTCCTTGCAGGAAGGTGGCGATAGTGGCTTCGGCTTTGGGCCAGAAGATCTATTTGGTAATTTCTTCGGTGGTGGCGGAGGACCGTTTGGTGGACTGTTTGGCGGTTTTGGTGGTGGGGGTATGAGGGGACAGAGAAGGGGACCCAGAAAAGGAGAAAACACTATTCATAGACTAAAGTAAGTGTAATCAAATTTAATTCATATCAATTTATTCATGTTGGTTTAAAGACCCTTGGATGAACAGATATTTATTTTAGATGCCCTATCTCTAATCATTGAAAAAAATTATCATTTCAGCTAGTGATTGTTACCACATTGCCTATTTTTTGGAAATGGAAATTTTTTTATACTAGTACAGGCAGTACCCGGTAAATGGCGATCTGGTTTTACAGCCCTTGTCTAGTGACAAAAATCTGCAATTTTCGGTGCTGAAAATTGATGATTTCTGCTTATTGGCTCAGATAATTGGGTATTGGTGCTGATACATATCTAACAGAGCTGCTGATAACCGAAAATCGGCGCTGACAAGCCCTGAAAATCGCCGAAAAAGTGTTGAGGTTATCATCACACCTCAGAACGGAACCCCGCCGATAACTGGGGACTGCCTGTATATGATATTTTTATAACTCTTCCCTAGAATGTCACCAAAAGAATCTTAAGAGTTTTTGTTTGAAAATAAGCATTTTCATATATGTAACTTACCAAGTAATTACATAGCTATACTTTTTACTCATGCAGCAGTTAAAAATTTTTTGAAGTTCACGGTAGTGATTCGTTTGTTTATAGTGTAGGTAACTACCCCGCCTGCTATCGGGGAACAATAGGTGCAACGTAACAGTGATAGTCACTTCTTCTCTGCTGGCTTCGACACCAAACATCAAATGTTTTGGTGGTGAATTTGAGGGTTTTCTTCACATTTCCCAAGGATTTGATGGAGTCCTGATTGTTTTGGTAGCTTTTCAGCTTAGCCTAGAGCATTTTCTGCAATTTCTTTTTCGTGATGTCTGATTCCAGTTCATCAAGTATTAGATATTGTAGGGAGGGTTGCAAGACCCAAGTGACCAAAGTAACCTACGATAGTCATACGATCTGTGGAAAAAATGTAGAGGACAAGAATGTTCAGTAGATCTCACTTGTGCGCAGAGTAGAACCTGTCACTAACATTCAGCTCACTGACTGTAACATTCCTTCTTCTCCTGCCCTTGTTTTATCCCCCATCCTTAGTCCTCATAATAATTCTCCATTAACTCCTATTCCTGGTTCCCATGCTTCCGAACCCGATGCCGTAGCTAGCCTCAAGAGTAAGTTTGATCATAAATTCAATCTTGTAGTTAATACTGTGTCAAAGTTGGGTGAATCGCTTAAGATCCTTATGGATGAAGTGCAAAGTATTAAACAAATGCCATTGCAAGTGTGAGTGCCAGTGCCAGTGGAGGAGGTGGCTGTCAGTCCTGCTGACACTCCCAGACGAAGGTCACTGTCCCACTCCCCTGATCCTGGGAGTAGACATATTGGAGGTCCAAAGGAGATTAGCGGGGTTTGCCCACGGGCAGTCGCCCCCTCATCCGATTCAGTGCTTTATGGTTCTGACAGCCATTGGAAAGGTGTCACAGTGAGTGCCCACTAGTTATTGTCTGGCTCCAATAGTGACTCCAGTGCAAATAAGAGGAGTTTTTGGCTCGTCCCGGGAGAATCTCACCCCTTGAAGAGACGTCAATGGTAGAGAGGCCTCTATCAAAGCGTGCTAGAGACTATTCCGCTATGGCACACCCCTGTTCGCCATTCACCCGAGCTTTCTCATGCAGAACTTCTTTACTCAGCTCCTAAGCACTCTTCTAAGAAATGCTTTTCTTCTAGGTGCCCACACGAGTGGCCAGTTGTTCGCCAGAGTGCTTCCCAGTGTTTGAGTGCCCGTCACTGACTCCAGAGCACCTGCCTCGAGCCAGCTCGGTGCTAACTTCTAAGTGCTCGGCGCCAACTGACCCCCTGATGTCTACTGAATGCCTGCCTAAGTCTTCTTCACCCATTCTCGTGCCTGAAGATCCTTCTTTCGCTCATATTAAGAAGCAGTTAGAAGATGTACTGGGCCTACTTCATAAGGCTCCCCCTCCATATAAGCCGTCTCAAGAGCTTACATTGTCTCCTGTTTCTTCAGCAGAGGAAGTAGTAGTACAAGACCTTCCTCCTGCAGTGTATGCTTCCCTGGGTGAGGTATTTTTTGGCAACCTTCCCCTCTCACTTCCAACCAGCTGCTCCAGTGTCACCTGCTTCCATGTTTCTGATGAGAAACCAAACGGATTCTAGTTCGTGCCTAACTCAGATGGCTCTCTCTTCATCTGCAAGAAAGATGCTCAAGGAGATAAAGGGTTGGTTGTCTGCCCAGTAGATATCTATCCTACTTGAATGGAGAAGCTCCATCCGTGGGAGGTGCTGCCTCATCCCAAGGTGACTTCTCAGGTTTGATAGACTTGCCTTGACGTTTGGCATTCTCTTCGGCTAAGGTTTTCTTCACTTCATCGTAGTTTGACCACCTTGTGAAGCACTTGTTTAAAGTACTAGAAGTGTGTAGCTTTCTGGACTGGTCGATAGGAGCGCTTGCATGGGAAATCGAAGATCACAACGTTTTAGCAACTGACTTGTCAGCAGATTGGCTGTGTGTGTGTTATCCTTTGTGGATAAGGCAGTGAGAGATGACTCCTCTGAAGTAGCAGGTCTTTTCGCCACTGGAGCTTTGAAGAAGAGGGAGTTGTGGTGCTCCTTCACCACAAAAGGAGTGAAACTGTCCAGAAGTCTGCGCTTTTGTACTCTCCCTTGGACAAGCAGCATGTGTTCCCTCATTCGGCAGTTAAGGAGATTGCCACTGATTTGCAGAAAAAATTGACACAAGACCTGCTTGTGCAGTCATTTGAGTGCCCCAAGGATCTTTCTGCCTTTTCTATCAAATCTTTCTCTCCTCTACAGCAGAATCCCTTTTGGGGAGGCACAGTTTCTCGAGACCCCACTCCAAGGTGCGTTTCTCCGTTAAGTCCATCAAGAGAACTTCAGCCAAAACCTCTTCCAAAAAGTGACTCCTCTATCCTTCGTGCTCCCGTGGGAGCCAGACTCTCTGTCTTCTGGCAGAGGTGGAGTGCCAGAGGCGTGGAGCCTTGAACGGTTAAGGTTCTCAGAGAGGGTTATTCAATCCCATTCTTAGAGTACCCTCCTCTCGTGAATTAACTGATTGCATGGACGGCGTACTCAGAGGGCTCCGAGAAGTTCATAGCTCTCATGGAGGAAATGTCATCCCTCCTAAGGAAAAGGGCCATAGAGTTAGTGGAGGACCAGACTTCAAGAGGATTCTACAACCGTTTGTTCGTGGTCCCCAAGTCATCGGTGGGTTGGGGGGGATGGAGACTTCTCCTCGTAAGTGCTTTGAACTTCTACATACAGAAGACTAAGTTCAAAATGGAGACAATCAGTCAGTGTTATTCTCCATCCAGCAGGGCAACTGGATGATAATACTTGACATGCAGGATGCGTATTTCCACATTCCAGTACATATGGAGTCCAGGAAATACCTGAGATCTGTCTTCGGGGGCAGCCTTTCAGTTTTTGGATCTCATGGTTCGGTCTCTCCACTGCCACACAGGTATTCACGCGAGTCCTATCTCCGTGGTGGTACATTCTGACAGCACTGAGGCTCTCTCCTATATCAGGAATCAGGGTAGAACCCACTTGTTTTCCTTTGTCAGGCAGCAAGGAGCTGCTCAAGGGGGCAGACCAGAATCAGGTCAGACTTACCACCAGATTCATCCAGATGAACAGTTTGACAGATGGGTTAAGCCAATGAGGTCAAGTCCTCCTGACAGAGTGGACCCTGAACTTGAGTTTCTGCGACAGCCTCTGGAAGTTGTGGGGCAGGCAGACAGTGGATCTGTTCGCCATACGAAGAACTACCATCTTCCTCAAGGACTATCCGCTCTAGCTCTGGCAGGCTTCAGACTATCTGGAGACTCGTCAGTGCGAAGAGTTTTTCAAAGCAAGCTGTGGAAGCTATTTCTATATGTAGACGTCTACCAGCCGAGTCTATCAGGCCAAGTGGTCTATCTTCTGCAGGTGTTGCTGCAGCAATAACATCTCGTCTGCTAAAAATACTGTAACCCTAATAGCGGACTTTCTTCTCTTTCTCAGGACTTCCAAGGGACTCTCTCCATTGACTTAGGGGCTACAGGTCCATGCTGGAATCAGTCTTCAAGCATAGAGGAGTGGACTTGGCCTCTAATAAAGACCTGATGGATCTGATTAAGTCTTTCGAGACTACTAAACAAGTGAAGGACAACTCCGTGTCATAGAACCTGGATGTAGTTCTTGAATGGTTAAAGGGTCTTGCATTTGAGCCTCTCCGTACCATTTCACTCAAGAATTTGACAAAGAAGACTTTTTTTAGTAGCCTTGGCCACTGCCAAGAGAGTAAGCGAGTTGAAGGCTATAGACAAGTGCATCGGTTTCTCTAAGGGAGATGCTGTCTGCACCTTCCCGCTTGGCTTCCTAGCTAAGGACGAGTCCCCATCTAATCTCTGGCCACACTTGTTCTCTATTAAAAACCTCATGGGCATTGTATGATCAGAGGAGGAGGAAAGTGTCCTTTGCCCAGTGAGGGCACTGAGGTATTACGTATACAGGACAAAGAGAATCAGAGGCCCTGCCAGTAACCTCTGGTGTTCCGTCAAGAACCCTTCGAAACCCATGTCTAAGAATGCGCTGTCATTTTTTCTTATAAGTCGTATCATTGAGATGCACTCAAATAGAAGATGATGTCCTGCCTTCCTTTAAGGTGAGAGCACACAATATTAGGACTGTCGCCTCTTCATGTGCCTTTAGGCATAGTATGTTGCTCTCTGCAATCCTCCAGTCGACATATTGGAAGTGCAATTCTGTTTTTGCCTCACACTACTGTAAAGAAATTGAAATGACGTACGAAAATTGCAGTACCTTAGGTTCGTTGCCGGTGGCTGGCTCGGTGTTGGGGGAGAAAGCATAGGGAACAACTGTTCCTATCTGTCACTTCTTCGCCTTGAATTTTTGTGGGTGTCGAGTTCTTTTAGGGGCCCCGAGGGTATTTATACCCATAGTGCCCACCAGTCTGTGGTAGTGGTATGATGATTTTTAATTTTAATTGATGTAGGTGTGGGTAAATATTTTATTTGGTCTATTGTATTTTGGTACTGCGTCCAGGGCAAGGGCAGTTTTTTCTTTGTTGCTTTATGGGTGTTCGGAAGGTTCCTTAACTCTAAAGCCCCCCCCCCTCAAAAGTAAGGACTTACCACAGCTATTCCGCTAAGTCGGTACGGGTCAGGATGAGCACAGACCAAGGCAGTAATCATCTACTGTGGCTCTCTTACCAGATAAGGTTACAACAAGCATTTTATCAGTGCTAACAGACTTTTATGTTGTAAATTCATCCTGACATCTGATTGTGTTTGGAATGGAATGTCCTTTTATCCAACCACCTATCAATGGGGGATTCAGCTGTGTAATTATTTGGTAAGTTACATAAATGAAAATGTTATTTCATAATAAAATTAAGTTTCATGTATAGTTAACAAGTAATCACAAGATCAGATCCCTCCCTCCTCCCCTCTGATGAACATTTAGCACAAAAGAAGTGACTATCACTGTTGTGTTGTACCTATTGTTTCCCAATAGAGGGCAGGGTAGTTACCTAAACTATAAACAAACAAATCGCCATTGCGAAATTTAAATTTTTAACTGCCGTGGGAACAGAAAGTATACCTATGTAATTACTTGGTAAGTATATAAGAAACTTAATTTATTATGAAAATACCATTTTTGCTATGAAGTATTTCTCCATTGTTTGCAACTTGCAGTTGGTATGTGATCTGAGATCATTGTTGGCATTAGAGGAATATTTAAATTTATTGTAAGTTCTTGGATCTTTCAAGTGTTTACTTTATATCGGGTTTATTATCTAGTAAGAAAATGTAAATATCTGGCACTGAAGTCAATAAGATTTATTGTTTTTAGGGCCAGTGTGGGAAAGTGTTGAAAATTTTCAAGAACATTTGTTAAAAGTAATGCATACAAATTTCACAGATTGTTGAAAATTCTTGTAATCTATGCTCATGAAATGCAACAGAAAATGTCAGTGTACTTTTTATTTTTTATTTAATTTGTTTTTTTTTTTTTTTTTTTCAGAGTAACACTCAAGATTTATATAATGGTAAAATATCTAAACTTCAGCTCTCAAGAAATACTATCTGCACAGCTTGTGGAGGGTAAGTTTTTACATATATATATATATATATATATATATATATATATATATATATATATATATATATATATATATATATATATATATATATATATATATATATATATATATATATATATATATATATATATATAGATATATATATAGATAGATAGATAGATAGATAGATAGATGCTAAGATCAAAACTATTTATGATATTGCTTTGAAACTTGAATACTCAAGGACTTTTGTAGATGTAGCATGGAAAAGAGCCAGGAAAACATTTTATTTTAACTAATAACAAATTTGAATTCAGCAAGCATAATATTCTCAGATTGCTGTATGATGAAAGATTTTTACAAATTCCAAGAATTTTAGCTTTTCAACATAAATGTTTTTTTTTTTTCAGTAATTTTAATGTTAAGAGTTTAGTAATAAAAAATTCTCCTAAAGATGTTTCTGGCTGCATCTATGAAATTCCTTGTAATAAGTGTGATAAAATATATTACAGACAAACTTGAAACAAAATTATGAAAAAACCAGTCTTCAGATATAGCAAGAGTAACCCAGGCTTTGCTATTGGACATCCAGATCACGGGTAGAGAGCGTTTTGTGTTGTTTTTGAGTGTCCGTGCATTTGCAGCACAGTACACTAAGAACGGTTTTAGCTTTCAAGTCTCCTGATGTGTTGCCACCCAGCAGTAAAGTTAGCCTATCCTTCGCTGCCTTAAATCTTGGCATCTCTTCTCTTTACAGCTGATATGCATTTTTTCTGGCTTTTTTTTTTCCAGAAAAGGCCTTTCTTGTCAATATTAAAAATGATGATGCGTTGACCACTTGTGTAGGATCGGTTGTCTAGGACAGCGTACTGGTGCATTGGTGGCAGCTGCGGTGCTTTCGGTGTGGGTAGCAGCAAAAGTTGTAACTAAGCCGAGGTGCGCTGTACAAAATTTGAACGTATGGGTCACGGCCAGAGCGCTCTGAACAAATTTGAATTTACAAATGGTTGTTCATGTCTTTGAAAGTTCATAAGCAGAGGATCATCTGTATGTACTGCTTATCTGTCTTATAGCTTGGGCTAAGTGCAGATTACCATAGTAGCAGGCCATATATTGACAAATTTATCTTTGAGCCTTTACACAAAGCCTTCAGTTTATATGTAGGGGTTGTATTGACAGTTATTGAGTGAACGCAGTAAGTCCTTGTGGTATTTTGTAAATTTAATAAGTTAAATAGTAAAATCCCTCATAACTGGTGTCTTTGGGATGAAAATATTGCCAGTTATTTGAATTTGCCAGTTGAATGGGAAAAATCCCTCTAAAATGCCATAACCTGTATCCTGTCATTTTGCAATCATTACCAGTAAACACTGTTTTTCATATTTTTGTAATTAAGTAATTTATAGCCTCTTGAATTAAACATTTTGTTCTCACCTAACCCCAAAGGTAGTATGGAGTGCTTAAATCCATATTATTTTTATTTTTTTATTTTTAGTTTTATCTTTATTATTTTTATTATTTTTATTTTTATTTCTTTTATTTTTATTGTTATTATTTTTATATTTTTTATTTGTATTTTTATTGTTTTTATTTTTATTTTCTTATTTTTATTTATTTTTTTATTTTTATTTCTTTTTATTTTTAATTATAATTATTTATTTTATTAAAATTATTATTTTATTAATGATTAATTATTATTAATTATTAATTATTAACTATTATTAAATATTATGTTATTTTAGTATATTTTATTTTATTATTTTATTATTTATTTAATATTTATTATTTATTATCATTTATTATTATTATTATTATCATACAAAAGATGAAACCTATTCATATGGAACAATCCCACAGGGACCATTGACTTGAAATTCAAGCTTTCAGAGAATATGGTGTTCATTTGAAAGAAGTAACAGAAGATAATAGGAAATACAGAAAGATTAGTTATTAGAAAAAAATAAATTAACCCTTAAACGCCGAGCCTCTATTTACAAAAACGTCTCCCGTATGCCGGCGGCGTTCGGTGAGTTAGCGCTGAAGCGGAAAAAACGTTTTTTTCAAAAAATCACAGCACGCTTAGTTTTTAAGATTAAGAGTTCATTTTTGGCTCCTTTTTTTGTCATTGCCTGAAGTTTAGTATGCAACCATCAGAAATGAAAAAAATCATATCATATATAAATATTGAAATATATGACAGCGCAAAAAAATTTTTCATATATAATTTTATACAAACCGCTGTGAGCAAAACGGTTAAAGCTAACGGGTTATTTTGTTTTTCTTTGTATTGTACACTAAATTGCGATGATTTTGGTATATAACAAATTGTAAAACGATCAAAGCAACACAGAGAAAATATTATCACAAAATGATGCATGAATTCGTAACACACGGACGTAAAAAAAATTTTTTTTTCAAAAATTCACCATAAATTGAAATATTGTGCTTGAGACTTCCAATTTGTTGTGAAATGAAGGTACATGATTGAATATTACTAGAATGTAAGAGTTTCGGCTTACAATTGCGTTTTTCGACCATTTTGGTCGCGTCAAAGTTGACCGAAGGTTGAAATTTTTTGTAGTCGACGTATGGTACGTCCACTTGGCACCCAACAGACAATTTTAGTCGACGTATGATACGTCCAGTAGGCTTTAAGGGTTAACAAATTAATATATAAATAAATATAAATGTAAGTACTGTATATTTACGCATATAAGACAACCTTTAAATCCTAAAATTCACCCTTAAAGTTGGGTGTTGTCTTATACTACCATTCTAAAAATCAAAACGTGAATTCTAAGTTACCATTCTAAAAATCAAACCGTGAATTCTAAGTGATGTTTTTCGGTAGGCTAGATTTGACCTTGGTGCGATACCCACCAACATACATGAAAAGGTTCACATTATGTAATAAACTGATAATAAAGGTAAAAAAACCATTTTTACCTTATATATTATTGGCATATCTTCATAATAGATAAATCATTCAAGGAGTAATTCCATATCAGTGAAATCAAGTTTTATCTATGTGGACCGATATATTACGGTTTGGTGCTTCTGTTGAGCAAATCTGGTTGCTGTCAGCTGGAAAAGAGGATCAGGGGTCAATTGTGAATGTGAAAGATCTCATTTAAAATATAACTTATGAAAATTTGATAAGATCATCTGTCAGTGGAGCAAGTCATAACTGCTAGCGTTAGGAAACAGAAATTTACCACCATGAACCACTCTCTCTCAGAGATAATTCTCTGGTGGAGAGATATCAACACTGGAGAACAATATTCTAGCAAAGGAAGGACAAATGCTCTAAAACAGGTTGAAATGATTTTATCACTGTTATTAATACAGGACGCCTTGTATGCAGTACCTAACTTCCATTTGGCATTTGCTGACACACTCATTAGATGTTTCTCCAAGTAAGATGCGAGTCAAAAGTTACACAAAGTATTGTTAAAGCTTCAGACTCATTTGGCAGACTCCCATCCACCTGAAGGGGAGGACAGGGTGGAAAATCAGTATGATATCTGCTAATCAACAGCGTTTTCGTTTTACTGGAGTTTATCCTCATACCCCACTGACTAGACCATTCACTAATCTGCTCCATGTCAAGACTGAGACTAAGGGCAGCCTCATTCCTCATAAGTGGAGATTTTACTACACCCAAAAGTGTTGCATCATCAGCATGCTGAACTGTCTTGTTTTCCAGGCCAACAGCCATGTCAGTTCTGTATACTACAAATAACAGTGGACTAAGAACACTGTCGTGTGGAACTCCAGTCACAATAGGTCTTAGTTTGCTAAGTCATGTGGAACTCCAGTCACGATAGGTCTTAGTTTGCTGAAGATCCCATCAACAGCAGTTTGCTGCTATTTACCTGAAAGGAAATCTTGAAGTACTGTAATCCTAAAACACATCCACCCACTCCAAGATTCTGAAGTTTTTATGTAAGTGCCCTTTGGTTCACTAAATCAGAAGTAGCACAAAAGTCTATTTGAATTACACAATACTGAAAACCTGTATCAAGGTTCTCTTGCAAATAGCATTTCAAATCTAAAAGGCATTGCAGGTACTTAAGTGCTCCCTATATGTGTATTGACTATCAGCTACCTATCCTTAGGATTCCACATACCTGTAAAAAGTAACTTGAAAATGAGTTTTTCAGCAAGTTTAGAGAGCACGGGGAGAATATAAATTGGCCTGTAATTATTGCTGTCAGCATGTATGCCACTCTTTGGAACAGGCACTCTATTACTAAGCTTGCGGTCAGCTGCAAAGACACGATGTTGACATAAAAGTCTATAGAGTATATTAATTGAGGGAGGCAACATGCTAGAAAGCCTCTTTAAAAAATAAAGGGAAGAAACCATCAGGATCTCCAGCTATCAAGATTATCAAGAGTTTTCTTAACATACATAAAGCAAAATGCAAATTTTGTAAGAACAGGTTCAGGATGACAAGTAATCAGGGAGATGGACATCCACAGCTAATAGCTTAGCTTCAAAGACTCCATAAAGTAGTTCAGTGTTTTCTCTAGGGGTGGTAACCATTCTGCCATCATCTGTTAGTAGTGGTGTTATGGAACAGAGGGCAGACTTACAAACGTGCTTGCTTTCTCAAATTTTGTTTTATAAGGGATAACTGTCTCTGTCAAAAAATAATCCAAAGAGGAGAAAGGTGAGCATACTTAAGCAAGTGTATAGTTTACCTTAGTGCAGTAGCATACATGTAAGCAAACACACACACACACACACTTACACTGTTTGGCAAGAACAGTCTGGATGCAACACAGATAGGGAGTTTATACTGTATATGTCAAGTTTTTAAATTTATTGGTATGTCAATTTTGGAAAAGCTGATGTAATTGAAGTAAGTGAATGTAAACTACAATAATAAATTATGCTGTATTAGCCAAAGTCATGCAACTTCAATACTTCAAGACAGTCAAGAGTGTGCAATGCAGCAACAAAAATGATGCAATGAGCTTGTGAGTGTTGCCACCCTGTTTTTCTTCTTTCTTTTTTTTAAATTTTACTAGTCAAAATTGGGGTACACCTTTGAGGTTGGAACATCTTATGATGCTGGGAAGTATGGTCTTTTCTTATTTCTTACTGTTGACCGACAATTTTGTTTCCATTTTGTTTGCAAATTTAAGTACAATACTAATGAATTTATTGTTACTGATTAATTTATTCATTGGAGGTGTGACAGATGGAGGGAGGTGAGGAGGAGGACTCTTTAGTAGAGTAGACACACACATGAATGTTATTAGAATTGGACTATTAGGGTTTATTGTAGATCTGTTTGTCAGCTGAAAAAGAACAAGAGAGCTGTCCATGGGATGGCCAAAAATCATATGTGCAGTATTCGGTATTCTTGAAAAAGAAGTGAACATTATTTCTCACACACTGTAGATAATGCTTGATTTATTGGCAGTTTTACAAGAGAATGTACTGTATCCAAGATATTTGATCTACATAATCTCTCTCTACAGAAAAGGTGGTCCAGCTGGTGCTCTCCAGCCTTGCCGGACATGTAATGGTCGGGGCATTAAAATCACTGTCACTCAACTTGGACCTGGTATGGTTCAACAGATGCAAAGCAGGTGCCCGGATTGCTATGGAGAAGGTAAGATAGTGTGAGAAGTGAATTTACTATACCATGTTGTTAAAGATGACATTCAAGAAGTTAATGGAAGAGCAGGTGTTTCATCACAAACCCATGAATCATGTAGAACCCATTATTTGCAGCCCTTCTTATTTTGTTCATAGAAAACGTAGTGAAAAGTAAACTATGCTTGTGTGTATTTGACCACATGGTAAGTTATAATTCTGATGCTTCTCTTGTCATTGGGCTGTTAGCAGAAAAATGAGTTCCCTTGCTTTCACTTTAGCGTTTGGAATAAGTTTTCTTCATTAACTTAAATTTCAGTTAATTATGTCTTACATTACCCTCCTACACCCCTAAAATGCTTGTAACTGCCTATTTTAACAGTTCATTGCCCAGGTAAACTGTTCCAACAAACCATATACCTTTTAATGAAAAAATACAGTACAGGCAAATCCCCAACAACTTGTTGGCAGGGGTTCTGTTCCAACAGTGATTTTCGGCACCGATAACCGGAGATCGGCGCCTCTGTTAGGTATGAATTGAAAATTATCCTAGCCTAACCCGTCCGAAAATGATTCAGTTATGCAATCCACCCACCTGTTCACGTTGTTCTTCTTTCACTATGCAATCCAGCTTACGAGAACAAAAACCACAAAACAGACTTACAACCCAACTTTATCGACCTAACCTTCAGAGAGGTCTCTCTACCCTGCCACCATTTGTTCAATACTCCCGCCCTCATTTGTTGACATTTTTCTCTCTCCTGCCATTTCCGTCCTATGACGTGACTTCCTATGACGTCGCAACAAGAACTTACTTTTTAAACATAAAGAATGCTTTGCTATAAAAACGTCTTATAAAATTAAACCTGCTTTCATTTTACTAACGCAGAAAGTAAAAATAAAATAATGTCTAACTTATAAAACTAACATATAATCACACATATCTTCTTCTCCCTCCCCTCCAGCCTCGTCTTATCTAAATCCCCTCTAATCTCCATTATTCTCCCTGTGTAATTTCTAATGCTTTCCCCTGAAACTCCAGCTTTGGTCAATACATTAGCTATTTGATGCTTTCCTTTTATCCATCTCACCTCACTTATTTCTCCAGATGCTGTTGTTTCTCTTGTTACTGCATTATCAATTTTTAATATCTTACTACATACCCCAGTACTTTATTTTATTGCAGTCATTAGGGTTTTACTATCAGTTTTTGCCAGTGCTTCTAATTTTCTCCCTCTTACTATCTCTTCCCACAAATGTTTGAAATATATCAATCCTTCTGTGGCCTCCCCCACACTCAGAGCTTCTACTTCAATGGTGGACTTTGCTACTCTTCTGGATTTTCTGGATTTCCACTATATGGGACTTCTCCTCTTGCCATTTGTCAGTGATATCACATAACCTAATTGAGTATGACCATCTTCAGTATTCCCGAATGAAGCTTCTGCATAGGCTTCCCAATAAATCTTTTCTTCTTCTAACTCACTTATTATCACTTCTCCCATTATGCTCTTAGTTTTTCTCACTATTTTAATCAGCTTTCTCATATCTTGAATTGTTCTATCGTTAAAAGCTTTCCTTAATTCACTAACATCAAATGATATTTCTGGCATGGTATGTAGTGATACCCAATTCAACTGTCCGACCACTATCTATTACCTGTAAATCTTCTAGCTTCTGATTCTCTTGTAGGATTTATATACTGCCACTGATTAAGACAAATTCCATTTTCCTTATGCTCTACTGTTACCTATATACTTAAAACTTTTACTTTCTTGTTCTCCTACTTGCAGTTTTCCTTTCAATTTCCCAATTGTTTCTTTTAAAAATCCTTCACTTCCTCCATAGCAAAAATCATCTGCAAGTGTACATAAAATACCGTTCAGTATATTGTCTTTCCTCTGAAAGAATATATTAGGTTCTAATCTACTCCTCTCGCCTTTAAGCTACTCCACCACTTTTACCACCTTGCAATACCATGCCTTTGCTGCATCCTTGAGCCCATAAACAGTTTTCTTCAGTTTCCATAATCCACTCCAACCATCTTCACTGGGTGGTTTTAAATATATCTCTTGTTGTATTTCATCACCTTGTATATACACAGTTTTTACATCTAACGTGTAACAATTCCAGTCTTTCAGTTTTATTAGTGTCAAACAAAATTTTAAAATTTCAGCATTGCATGTAGGAGCATCTTTTTCCCATTCAGCCATTTCTTCTTCAAAACCTCTAGCTACCAGTCTTGCTTTACATATCCTTTCCCCCCCTTTTACCTTTTCAGGTACTATCCATCTTGTGAGATATAGCAACTTCTTCCTTGGGGGGTGGGTAGAGCTCTCGGGTAGCACACTGTTGGCCCAGCATTTGACTCTCCAACCGGCCAGTGAAGAATTAGAGGAATTTATTTCTGGTGATAGAAATTCATTTCTTGTCATAATGTGGTTCGGATTCCACAGTAAGCTGTAGGTCCCATTGCTAGGTAACCAGGTGGTTCTTAGCCACGTAAAGTAAATCTAATCCTTCGGGCCAGCCCTAGGAGAGCTGTTAATCAACTCAGTGGTCTGGTTAAACTAAGATATACTTAAGTTGTAGATATAGCTTTTTGTCCAACTTTGCAGTTCTTTTTCTTTAGCTTCAATTACACTTCTATTTTCGAATCCTAGCAAAACCTCTTCTTCATCTTCAATTTTTTCTACATGACTCTAATCTCTTTAAGTTAACCCATCCCTTGTCACCTGACTGTGAGTCTTCAACATTGTACGAATCAGCCCAAGATTTGCTTGATCTTTTTCTTGCAATACTCAATATAGTCCACTCTTCTACTTGTCCTGTATTTTTGTTTATAGTTCTAACTCCATTTCCCATTCTGAATTTGGGTATCTCTTCTATTAACTCATCTTCTATTACCTCACTTTCTTCTGTTACCTCAGTTTCCCCTTCATCTTCCAGTGTTTCCTCTGCCAAATCTCTTTCTATAATGTCTTCTGTATCTGCATTCCTTCTCCAGCCAATTATCATCTTTCTTCCTGCCCATCTATATTCCCTTCCTTTGATGCAAGGGATTCATCCTTCACAGTGTGTTTTGTCTGTTTTAGGTATCTTCTCTTTTTCTGGTGATAGTCTTTTAATCCTAGTAACATGTATTCTTGCTGTGAATCCTAGTAACATGTATTCTTGCTACTTCTCTTAGAGAATCCCCATGTTTAACCACTACTGTTTTACCTGATACTCCCACTACCTGACCAGGTCCTCTCCATTCATTTTCATTTTCTCTCTTATAGAATACCTCGTCTCCCACTACTGCTTCTTCAAATTTATGTTCGCTGACATTTATGTTTAAAGCAATTCTTATTTTATTACAAGACTCATTTTTGATAAACACTTCTCTGGCCTTATGCATTGCATTCAGTGTATCCCTTACTATGCTTTCTTCCATACCTTTCTCTCTGCTTGAACTTTCTTCTCCCATTAAATTAGGCAAAGAACGGTTTTTCCCAGATACTAATTGGTTAGGGGAGAAACCACCATTATTTATTAAGCAGTTCCTAGCACTCGCTACAAATCTTAATGCTATGGACCAATCCACTTCCTCATCTTTCATCTTTCTTAAGCTTTCTTTGATTATGCCCACCATCTTTTCTTACAGTCCATTGCTCCATGGAGATTCAGTTGCTGTGGCTAATACTTTAATATTCCATCTTTCTGCCGTCCTCCTTACTTTTTCATTTTGAAATTCTCCCCCGTTGTCTGATGATATTTTAGAAGGTGCCCCAAATGTAGCAAACCACCCGTCAAAAAGTGTCTTTATAATAGTCTCTGGTTTCTTTCTTTTATCCAAAAAGCCTGACAATACCTTGTTGCCATATCTACCATTACCAAGAACTTCTCTCTTCTATCTCTCCCACATCCCTTGCTACAACTTCACTGAATGTCTTACATCAAGAAAATCCCACTACTGGTTTAGCTGGGTTTCTTTTATATCTTTTACATACCTCACAACTTGCTATTAAGCCTGTTAGTAACTTTTTTATTTCCTCTTTTTCCTTCTCTCTCGAACATCACTCCACTGTGCTGCTTCTGTTAGCTTCCATATTTTATCTCCACTTCCGTGACCAGATTGTAGATGTAACTTCATCATTGCACCTTTAATTTCCTTTAGACTCTTTTTCCTTCCAACCCTCCAATAACAATTCTTCTTCTACCTTCCTCCTCAAAATTGGTATTCTTAAATGGCCCAGTTTGTCTTCCCTTAACTTTATCTTCATTTCCCCTAACACTTCTATTTTAACACAATTCTCTTAAATTTATGGTCATCCCCATTTTACGTATGGTTTTCTTACCTATTAACCATGGTACATCACCTTGCAAAATTTCTGTCTGCAAATAAAACTTTTCGTTTTTCAATATCATCAGTATTTCCATTACTCCTTTCGACTTGTATGATGACTCACCGAAATTAAGTACTTTATTAGACTCTCTCTTAATATCATTCATTCTCCTCAACTCTTCCTGATTCAAACCCACGATAATGCGTGCTAGTCACAATTCCCCACAAACTGTTGACTTACATCCTGTGTCTAAAATTTCATCAACCTCTTCCAAGGTTCTTCTTCTATTTTACTTCTTTCTCCCATATAAACTTTTTCTCCTTGTCCAGTTTCTGATTTCTTATTTTGAAAATTGTGAGGACAATCTCTGGACCAATGCCATTCTGATTTGCATGTTGCACACAGTGTTACTTTCCCTTCTCTATTTAAAGGATTTCTTCCACCTCTACCTCGATTCACCTTTCCCCGATATCTTTGGTTTTTCCACCCTTTCCCAAAATTCGCACAACCTTCTGATCCCAACCATTCCCCCTTCTCTTTATTCCCTAATTCCTCAAATATTCTTTTTATTATTTGTGACACTGTTTTATATTCCAACTTTTCTTGACCACCAGCTGCTAATACCATTTGTTTTTGATCTTCTGTGAGATTTCATTGTTTTAGTACATGAAAACCTTTTGCTTCCCCTTCAAGCATGCTTTTCCCTAGCGCTCTACTACACTCTATCTTTTCACTAGACTATCTTTGTTTTAAAATAGTTTTTCGTTTTACTGTAATTTTCCATTAACGTATCTTTTAGATACACTTCATCCAGTTTGGATAGGATTATCTTTGAACCCTCTTCATCCTTAAGTTCATCTCTATCTATTCCTTCTGTTACTTTTAAAGCTTTCCCCTTTAAGCTCATTCTTATCTCTATCCCAATTGGTTCTTAGCCACGTAAAATAAGTCTAATCCTTCGGGCCAGCCCTAGGAGAGCTGTTAATCAGCTCAGTGGTCTGGTAAAACTAAGGTATACTTAACTTAACTTATCCCCGGATATTTCACTTCTCCACACACCACAAGTCAGTCTTTGACTTGTCCTCTCCATCCTTTATAATTGCCCTGTGTCCCGCTAAATCTCGGACAGTCTATTCTCTATTTCATCTCCCAAGTTTACCATCAGATCCGTCCATCTTTAACCGACCACGCTCTGCTACCACTTGAAAAGTTTTCCTAGCCTAACCTGTCAGAAAATGATTCAGTTGTGCAATCCACCCACCTGTTCACGTTTTTCTTCTTTCACTATGCAATCCAGCTTACGACAACAAAAACCACAGAACAGACTTACAACCCAACTTTATCGACCTAACCTTCAGAGAGCTCTCTCTACCCTGCCACCATTTGTTCAACACTCCCGCCCGCATTTGTTTACATTTTTCTCCCTCCCGCCATTTCCGTCCTATGTCGTCACAAGAAGAACATACTTTTTAAACATAAAGAATGCTTTGCTATAAAAACATCTTATAAAATTAAACATGTGCTTTTTATACATTTTGTAATGTCCACACAATTGCACTAACACAGAAAATAAAAATAAAATAATGACTAACTTATAAAACTAATATATAATCATGTATCGGCACCAAGATCCAATAAGTGGAAATCAGCGCACATAGGCACTGAAAATCGCCAATTTTCGTCGCTAGACAATCACTGTAAAACCAGATCGCTAATAATCGAGACCCCCCATAACCGGGGAATGCTTGTTATTAGTGAATACAGTAAACCCCGGTATTTGTGTTCTCATGATTCGCGCAATTTTCTCTGGAACGTATCTATAAATTATTCGCAAAAAATTCGGCAATTTGTGGACTTTGTCACTGGGAAATGTTCACTAATTAGGATGTTTTGATATTTTCATTACAAAATACATTTTTTAGGATGAAAAAATTACTTACTAATTTTCAAATACAGTATTAAGATTAATAATAATAATAATAATAATAATAATAATAATAATAATAATAGTAATAATAATAATAATAATAATAATAATAATAATAATAATTTTCAAGTACAGTATTGAGATTAATAATATAATAATAATAATAGTAAAAAAAGATTAAATAATATGCAACTCAAAGAGAGAAACTGGTTTTCCCCCCCCTCCATTCAGGATGGACCTGATGTCAGTAAAGTGAAGATAGATGTTCAATCTTTTGATATCGTAAGGTGTTATTCCCCACCCCACCCCCAATTCTCTCTCTCTCTCTCTCTCTCTCTCTCTCTCTCTCTCTCTCTCTCTCTCTCTCTCTTTTTCTTTTGCCCCGCCCAGCCTTGTTGAATATTAGTTGAAGTGGTAACTCTCTCTCTCTCTCTCTCTCTCTGATTTGGCTGGAAGGCTTAGAAGTACGTATGAATATATTTTTAAGGGACTAATGTTTAAGATGACTTTGAAATGATATTAATATATAATTTCAAAGATTAATACAGTAATAGGATAATAATTTAAGCTATATTTGATGTAGGATGATACTTTAAGTATACATCTGGTATTTGAACTTTCAAAATAGCCAGTTATAAGCATTTTTAGAGGGGGTTAGCAAGTATTCACGGATTTTAACTATGGGGTGGGGTTATGGAACACATCCCCTGCGAATATGGGGGATTTACTGTACACAGTGATAAGTGATAATTTTAGAGATATGGTCCATAGAAAAATTCACGAATTGGTAAAAGTTCCCACATAAAAGTGAAAGATTTGTTCCGCAAGAAGTCTGCGGCAACGTGAAGCATGGAAAAAGTGAAGCACGATAAAGTGGTTGGCCACTGTATATCAGCTTAACAGACTGTTATGCATTTCAGAAGGTTTTCTGTTGTCCAGCATGTTAACATGCTAGAAGTGGTTCTCTGTGCCAGAGGATACAAAGACTACTACCCTTCAGGTTGACTTTTTAGTCTGCAGATTGACAAACTTAACTTTTCAACTACAGAGTTGGGAACCTGGAATCAGTTTCCATGGCCTCCTTGCAGGCAGCATAGTGGCTAGACCTCTGGTTGAACTTGCTTCTTCATTGAGCCATCAGTGGGGTGTCTCGTCTGTCATCTCTACTGCAGATGAAATGGTGAAGTTCTGGAGGTGGTTGTTGTCTAGAGGAAAAACATGGATGGGCTAACATATTCTCAAAGAGTCCATGTGTCCATGATCTTTTTTAAATAGACATGTTTTGGCATCGGAGACTTGCTCTGTGGAAAAATTCTGTCTTTGGGTCTGCTTTGTTCTCTTCAAAGTATAAAGATGAGGTGATGAAGAGGCATTAAGATAGCTGGACTCCTTTATCCACTGTGTAGTCTCAAGCCCTTCAGGAAGTCGAAGGGCTCTGCGATCAAGCTTTGGGATATGTGTAAGCCTTCTTTTGTCTAATATTGGGACTACTATAAATGGAACCTTCTGTAAACTGACAAGGAGTCCAGCTTATTATTCACAAAGGGGTAGGAGCCTTCCAGTCCCCTTTTGCTTGTTGGCTCCAGTTTGAAAGGTAGGCATATTAAAGGTTGTTATTGTGATTAAGGGGACGCCTGTCGTGCCATTGGGAAATTAGCTATGACAGGGAGCATAGTCTTGCACAGTCTTTATCCTTCAGGACTGTTACAGACCACTTTTCAAGGTCTGCTGCCATCTCTTTCAAGCACAAATACCTTTTCTGTCATACCTGCCATGACCTTGAAAGCTGTTGCATGTTGGTAAGGTGAGTACAATGCTGGAAGAGAATGCACAGAAGTCACACAGCGTAGTTCTGGTCCTTTAGAGTCCGCTTTTGTGGTGGCAGAGAAGTCAACAGGGATTGGAAACTGGCCATTGACCCTCCTCCATTGAGCAAATTTTATGCTACAATCTTGGTTCAAGATGGAAATGATTCATTCTGTGTTGGATTCCATCAGAATTAACTAGAGTAACTTCTTAACAGATACTTTTGGGTGTCTGGCTTTCTGATAAGTAACAATATTTGAATATTTTCTAGATATCTTACAGCCAACATCAGTTCTTAGAGTTTATCTAAACTAACCTCTATTTTACACTTAACATTCAATTTAACACGTTTCTAGCGATGGGACCCACCAGTGGGTCACACTGTTCTCTCATTTGCTGCAATGTGACCCACCGGTGGGTCCCAATAGAACAAAATTTATTTTTTTATTTATGAAAAAAACTTAAATTTTTAATTGCAATTATTATTTTAGTAGATCAGTATTGCTATCAAAGGGTTGAATTATAAAAAAAAAATAAAAAACAAAGTTTTATTGAAATAATTGCAAAGAAAATTTGTCTGACATTCATTATATTAGAAAATTAGTTTTCCATTCCATTTGCTAATGAAAAATCATATCACTAGTTATGTTTGAGATTGAAACATGATAAACATAGATATGGAGTGCCATCACATGAGTCACACAACGTGGAAACCTTTCTTGACTTGATTTTGGCCACTTTGGATCCTTCATTTGCTGCTAACATTTCGTAGCAGCCTCTGCATTGTTTCCTTGTTTTTCTTTTCTGTCCTTCTGCTTCTTTGAGACAATGTGAAGATTTTCCTGAAATATTCATACTTGATTTTCCTTGAATGCACGTAATGACATTTTCTTGACAGCAAAGTACTTATTGTAAAGTACCCAAGCATTCACTATAGAAGTACCAGCAATAAATTCTAATGCTACTTTTCTGTACCATTTTCTTGACTTCTTCAGAGGTGAATAATATGATGACATTTGATCTGATAAATCAACTCCTTTCTTGCACTTACTATAGTCTAACACACTTTGAGGTTTCTTGATAGGTAAACCAGTCCTTGTGACTTTACCTGTGTTGATTAGAGTAGCATCATGTTCTGGAACTGTTGATAGAGTCACAACATATCTTTTATCTTTCCAATTGAATACTTTCACTCCATTCTTATTTTCTAAGGCTTTAATTTCACCACTCTAGTTTTGCTTTTGTAACTGACTTTGGAAGATACTTTCTATTGACTCTTACTGTGCCACATAGGTAAGTCTTCCGCTGAAGAAGATACTCTCCTAAGAAACTGGAGATATAGTAATTATCTGCAAACAAAATTACTCCCATATCCATATGATTTGCAAGGAGTCTTACTACAAGAGATTCAGTCTTTCTTAGAGGTGGAGTAGCTACTCCTACACCAGTATATAACTCCATGTTTAGAGTGTATCCATCAGGAGTGCAAAGTTTGAACAGTTTGCATCCATACTTATGGCTCTTTCCAGGGATGTACTGTCTGAAAATGACACGGCCTCTGAAAGGCACCATACTCTCATCAATTATAACATCAGATCCTGATTTATAGATTGATTGATACTGCACCAAAATCATATCTAGTAATTTTCTTATTTTCCAATCTCTTCCCACATTAGGTTCTTCATTGTTGCAAAAATGTAACATTTGCAAGAGCAAGAGGAAGCGGTCTCTACTCATTGTTTTTGGAACAATTTCATTCTTATAAAGGATGCTTTTTGACCAATATAATTGGATCCCAGGGAATGGAACCAATCCCATGTAAATGATAAGTCCAATAAACTTTTCAATTTCTTTGTTATTTGTAGGAACCCACTGCCGTAATTTCGATCTTCTTGTTACAGTAACCGAAGAAATTTTCTGCTCAGCATATCGATTGGTTTCCTGAACAATTAGATTTATAATATCAGTAATTATTTGTTTGTAAACATCAATAGGCCAAATTTGGTTATCTGTAGACGATGGATGCACAGTTACACAAAGTTCTTCTTTCCCAGTAAATCCATGTTGTCTAGCTTTCTTAGTCACTTTTATCCACTCGGCATTTGGTGGACTTGTGTCTTCATTCAAAATTTCTTCCTCATTTTCTTGCTCTTCTTCAGTGATTTGATTTTCAGAATCATCATGGAGAGACTCTTCACTTGATGAACTGCTTCGTTTCTGAATGAATATATTCATCATCAGAAGTGTCTTCTTCAGAAGACAGTTCTTCTTCAGAATTGGAGCTTTCATTTCTATCAGATTTTTTTTACTTCCATAAAAGTTGGAAGCCAACATTGTAACACCTGCAAAGATGATATGCTGTGTAAAGTTTTGATACGAAGGTAAAACAATATATAAAATTACTGGTTGATTTATAGAAATTTAGAAAAGATTCAAAAGTATGGGTCATATTAGGTCATTCACTGCCTAAGAAAAAAAAAGACAGAAAAGGAAACCCTTACCAAACCCTCAAATATATAAATTACATATAAATAAAAAAAAGGCAGAAAAGGAAACCCTAACCAAACCCTCAAATACGTAAATTATATATAAATATTTATTACATGATAGCAGGTCTCATAGATACAGAGTGGTTAGCTACAATAAAAAAAAAAATTCAAGTGGGACCCACCGGTGGGTCCCATCGCACTGCAGTAATAAAATTTTCATTCAGATACGATGGGACCCACTGGTGGGTCACGGCTTTTCTTACCTCAACAAAGTCTATCTTGTGAGAGACAAGCATGAACAACCTCTCCCCTTGTTGTCTCCGTTGGTACTGACGATAGAGCAGTTTTACTACTGTTGCAGTACCAGCTTTCCAGCCATTATGGCTGTCGCAGGAAACGTGTTAAGATATTTACCTAAATATAAATCACAATGAAAATGGTAGATAGCGTAGCAAAAAATAATCATAGTGTAGTTGATAAGTAAAGAACTTGGTTAAGAAGAGGTGTTTATACATGCCTTTTGTGACTTTGGAGTATGTGTATTATCAGATGCCCATCCATCTGGTTTCCAAGAAGTACCTCCAGTTTTCTGCAAAGGGACTGTACCAGTTCATAGCCCTATGCTTTGGACTGGCAACAGCCCCTCAGGTGTTCATATGAGTGTTCACCTTGGGTCAACTTGAGCCCCATTGCAAGGGACATAGTTGCTCTGAAAGAGAGATTACCTCCTTGCCTTGTGTTGTCGGATTGTGATATAAGAGTCAGATTTTGTGCTCAGGTAATAGGCAAAATACTAGAATGCCTATAGACATAGCAGCAATGAGTTTCCTGGTAAGTTTAATGAGCTAGCTTGGCTCTGGCAGGTTGTCCTTTGTCACCTGCTGTCCTTAGAGAAGCTCTTGCCTCATTGGCACCTCCAATAGTGCATGCTTTAGTGGCAACTGAACAGCATTGGTTGGCCTCAAGAGACCTCTTCCTCACCTCGTGCCCTTGAGCTAAGTATTGAGGGAAGACCTTGGTTGGTGGCTGGCTGGATGATGGTATCCTTGTAGTGGGAGTTCCTTTGAATTTACCTCAAGAGATTGGTTCTTGGGTGCATCAAAAGAGGGATGAGGTGAACACCTGCAGGATCTCTCCACTTCAGATCTGTGGATGGAGAGTGACCTTCTTCAGCAAATGAACATCTTGGGAATGAGTGACACAGCCAACTTCATCATTCCTTAATTGTAGCGTTGATGTGTGACGTATGACAGCATTGATGGGTAGGGATGGTCTTTCATCACTTATGCCAGTTCATGATGCAGATGGACAAGTAGGCACTTTGCCATGCTGTTGAACTCTGAGGCTTTGACATTCTGACGAGAAGAAATGCTGTGGTATACCAGTTAAGCTGCCGGACGCCTTTAGTGGAGATAGATTGGTCTCTCCTTTATGTGCATGGTAGAAAGGCCTTTTAAGCTTTGGGAAACATCCATGATCACAGTGTTTGCTCCTGTTGTCATGGTCGCCTGATTCAGATCCCTGGACTGACTTGGAGGACATCTTCAGTCACCCTTGGGACAATCTGGATGTCTATGGCTTTCATCATTTCAGTGTGATTTTTTAAGTGATCAATTGAGTGTTTTTCACTGGGTCTTGGAAAACTATGGTACCTCCATGTTGGCTTAATGTTGATTGGTATCTCAATATGCTAGAGCTTCTGTAGGAATACCTAGAGATTATCCTCTCTCTGTAAGCTGTATGTTTTGAGATAGCCTCAGCAAATAGGAACTAGGGAAGTGGATCACCTTCTCTTATGGTGTTTCAGACATGATCTCACTGGTTGGAACTGTTATGTAGCAGGTCATGAACTACCACATTTCCCTTCAATGAGACATGCTCCTGCATGTAAAACTTGTTGTTTTGCATTGAGCCAGGTTTTCTGACCGAAGGGCATGGATCTTTCTTGCTCAGTAAGAGTTGTCCATGCTCAAGAGGAACTTTGAACAGTCTTGCCCACCAACGAAGCTGCAGCTCCTAGAGTAGGATATGACTGTTGTCCTTTGTAGCCTAACACAGGTGCCTGGTGAGTCTTTTGGGGGAGGCCTGGGATTGAGATCTCATCCCCAAGACTGTTTTGCTAGCCATGGCCTCAGCAGTGTGTTGATGAGTTGCACAGCCTTTCAAATGTGTACTTGCCCTTGGAAGGTTGGAAATCCTTCCTGTTCTCATTCCCAGATTTGTGGCAAAAAACTCAGAATCCATCAGTTTTTGATGAGAGATTTGAGAACTTTTCGATACCTCCCTTAGAGACCTTCAGTGAGGATCCTGATGAGATATGTTTGTGCCTGAGCAAGCCTTTTGGTAATATCAGTAGAAACCAGACCTCTTAGTACAAATGGTTGGTACACCACTGTAGGAGTGGCAGGCGCACAAAATTGATATCCAAGGACACCCTTTCTCTTGCTTTGTGATGTCGGTAAGGGGCAGGTAGTTTGTCTTGTGGGGAGGACTGTCGTCCAGTCTGGGTGAGAGTTCATGAAGCCAACAATTGTCGTCCCTTCCCAAGACTTTTGGAGAGACTTTGGTTTCAGGTAATGAGGGTAAGAGTTGGATGGTGCCTGACTGCATTCACCCCACTTTACCCTGGGGATGTTCCCCACAAGTCATAGGATACCATTTTCTCTGGACCTTTGATGTTTGCTGAGCAGATTATGTAGTCTTTCACACTCTTCGACTAAAAGCATCTCATCGAAGGTACTCTCCTTCCTCTGGAAGGCAGCAGCCAGTTTGAGTACATGCTGGATTGACCATGATGCTGATAGACATCGTGGTTGAGCATCTTGTGTTGAGGTTTTGGCTCTCCTTTTCAACAAGGTAGGGTGGGGGTGTCAGCGGTGGCAGTAAGCTATGGTCTGAACCATCAGTTTATAATTGCACTAGATTTTAGCTGCCTTAACATCTAGTGATCCTATTTCTGTTCAGAATGTTGTAGTTCTTGGATCTGGTTCAGTTTCTTATCAACTTCACATCCTTATGCCGGGTTACATAGTTTACAGGAACCATTGGTACACTGTTCCTTGTCATGACTGGGAACAAAGAGTAAGTCTCCTACATTTATCTTTGCCAGGTGTACAGACCAGAGCTTTTTATTGTAATTTGAATTTTTCCTAGGTATACAAACCAGAGCCATTTCTCATAATCCTGCCACAACCACCCACAGAGTCCCTGATACAGAAGGGAAGAACACTAGCTTTTTGCAGTTTAGTTTGGAACTCTCTCCCACTCACCTACCTATCACCAATTCCAATTAATTGCCTTGTTACCAAGCTTTAACAACCAGTTCAGTTCACGCTGAAGAATGTTCTTACATAAAAGGCTTATATTGTGTTGGGCAGAGGAGTTCATTCTTGTAGGCAACAGAATGCACTGCTAGCAGATTACAAAGTGTATTTTCAAACAGTTACAAACAGATGAAGTCAGTAAAACCACTAGAATTCATACTTTAAATGAATGACATACTTTAAATTTTATTACAAATATAAGAAGTGGTTTTTATGGCTTTTATATTATTACTCTGGCACGTATTTACTGTAAGATTCATGATTTTCAGCCAGCCACTGTATAACGAGCCCACTGTATTAAGAGAATATGGATTAGACATTTTGATATTGCTACCCAGTGGATATAATGCTCTAGTTGTCTGGCCATACTATTGTTTTGTATACATTTTGAGATGCACTTGTCTGCTTATGGTAAAGTAATTTTGGTGATCTTTTCAGCGTTTTGTAGAAACTGGGTATATTCCCCCAAAAAATGTACTTATGTTATTACGACCATGTAAATATGTATTAGAAAATTATGTTTACTGCATAGGATAATTGTTAGTGTCCTATCGATGTGGCTTAAAAATGCTGCAGACCTGTTGTAGGATATCACTAATGTTTAATTTCTTATGCCACAGCAATTTTAAGGTTAATTTATTACTATATGGTATTTTATAATATCACCTTATGCGTGATGCACCCATTTAGGTTTTATTGTTTTGGTTTGGGAAGTTATAGTGGGTCTCTTAGTTGACTTGAGATCTTTAGTGTAAACCCCTTGGACCTGAAGTACATATGAACTGACATTAAGTGGTCAGTCAGTAAATTGAGCCTTTTGAGGGATAGTTGTATACAAGGATTCACCATAAAAAAATTACTGGTTTTTTGACTTTATATATAGGATGGGTGTGAGATGAGGGTTTTTCTCCATGTTGCCAAAGTGCTGTTCAGCAGGGAATTAATTCATATACTGTAATGAATTTGACTTGGTAAGGGTAGAAAGAAAGCAGTACATAGATGTGAGTAATTTTTATATATTGGATAGTTTTCAGGGCATTGTGTTTAAGGTCGTGTTTACCTACCCTGTAGGTGGTTAAAAGACAAAATTCAGTTTCCTGATTTTATCATTGGAGTTCCTAAATTTTTTATGGCTTTCTCTGCAGGTGAGGTGATTAATGAAAGAGATCGTTGTCAGTCATGCCTAGGTCGCAAAGTCACACAACAAACCAAGATACTGGAAGTGCACGTAGACAAGGGAATGAGAGATGAGCAGCGTATTACCTTCCAGGGTGAAGGAGATCAGATGCCAGGAGTTGAGCCTGGTGATGTGATAATTGTTTTGCAGGTAACTTGTATGTTTCTGTGTATGGGGAAATTATTGTTTTTCCTGTTGAGCTGTTGAGAAATTATAACAAGGTGGGTATAATTGTCATGTATGACTGCTGACATGGCAGTTTGTTGGCTCCCTTTTAACACCAAGTTCTAATGACTTCAGAAAACAGGACACCATAAAATTTCAATTATTACTTGTATTGGTATGTTAAGGTACTATAAAAAAAAAAACTTGATATTTTTCCATTCCTATATTGCTTATGTATACAAAGAGTAATGTACTTCTATTATGAGCATTCCATGTTCGTGTGACATTTAACAAAAGTGCAGAGTGTAGATTACAGAAATTTTTCTTGCAATTTCTTGTGTAAGTGATTATTGTTATTTTTTTTTATTTTGAAAGAGCAGTATGTTTGTTATTCATCAAAATTTATTTAGAAGGTGACTTGTTTGCAATATTGAAAGTGTTTAAGCTAACATAATAGTAGAACTTGCATACTCTAATTGTTTGAACTTTTTGGTAATTTTGTAATGACTTTATTCACAGGAAAAGCCTCATGAGACCTTTCAACGTAATGGATCAGACTTGCTAATGAAATACACAGTATCATTAACAGAGGCCTTGTGTGGGTTTAGCATGGTGGTTAAGCACTTAGATGGCAGGAATTTGTGCATTAAACACCCTCCTGGATCTGTTTTAGAACCAGGTAAGTACAAAGAGAACATAATATTTTATGAGACCACTTGGAGCTAATTGCCAGGTTATGGTAGTCATTGTTTTGAATTAGTAATACATATATATGTAACCAGTGGTTTTTATAATGTACAATATTAAGTTTTTATAAGATTTTGTTAATGTTATGAGGAATAGTAACTCCGTATCTTTCATTTATAGGTTGTGTGCGTGGAGTGCTTGGCGAAGGTATGCCAATGTATAAGAACCCATATGAGAAGGGAGATCTGTATATACGTTTTGAAATAGCATTCCCTGATAATTATTTCACAACTGAGGGAAAATTAAAGGTAAGGTTTTTGTTTTTTATATTCATCATGTAAAGAGAAATATGACAGCAGCTACATGACAAATGTCAATAAAAAAAAAAAAAGAGTAGTCAGAAACGGTGTGTCTGCATGCAAAATTGGACTCGAGGCTAATTAGTTCGGGGGAGAATAATCCTGTGAACATTAACCTTCCCCACCACATTTAGCCATAACAGTTGTGACAACTTTTCTTGGTAATAAAATGAGATGAACTGGAGTTTGGTAAAATCAAACTTCTTTAACCAAGAATTAAGAATTTTGACACGCATTTAAGACATTTGACACCTGAAGTCCTTATAAAAGTAAACGACACATTAAATGCTTGTTATTGGGAGGGGAAAGACAGAAAATGACAATGGATCAAAGCATATTTTAAAGCTGTGATATTTTAGGATACTGTATTATGATTTAAAAAAAAAAAGCATTGGTCATTGTTGGTGAATACTGTATACTCTAGTACAGGAAGTGGTTAAAGACATTTTAAAAAAATGTGGTCACTTGATAGTTTTCATTGATAACTTCCAAGTGGCTACCCTTCAAATATAAATAGATGATATTTATTCAAAGACTTTCTTGAAAGTGGAGTTTTGGGGAAGTGGATTTTGTAGCACCCCTTCTTCACACCATCAGTAAATGACATCAGTAATCAGTGACCTGTTGGAATAAAAAGTATTTTTTGAAATTAACCTTACCTCTCCATTATATAGCTTTGACTTCCGTGCCAGCTGGAGTTTGACAGATTGGAAAAAAAAACTTGGGTTTTCTATAAATATCCTTCTTCTGTCCATCTACTCCCCCCCCCCACCCCACCAAGGAAATGATAGGTACAAACACCCGTAGCCACAAGTCTGCTTCTGTTGCTGATTTCGGTAGGAGTTCGGCAGATGCAATCGGTTTTTGCTGTTGATTGTTCTTTTAATTTTATATATGTAACTTGCCAAGTAGTTAGATTGCTTAAAGTTTCACTCGCCAGCAGCTTAAAAACCAAGTAATTACGTTGCTTAAAGTTTCACTTGCTGGCAGCTTAAAAATTTTGAAATTCATAGTAGCGTTGGTGTCAGCGTAGGTGACTAGACCCCGCCCACTTTCAGGGTAAGAGAGGAACAACTTCAACAGAGCTCAATAGTTTTCTGCTGGCTCTCGACTTAAGTTTAGTTGTAAGGGGTCAAAATCTAGTTGTGAGCGGTCAGCTTAGATTTTGATTTTTGATGCGTTTCCATTTGAGATTGTTCTTCTGAAGAAGTATTGGTGGCCTACGGCTTTGTATTTGTTAGGTTCTCTTAGTGAGATAATTTTTTCCTCAGTTTGACATTGATTAAGACTCCTGTTGTTGACTTTTTAGATTTGGTATGTTTGACTTTAGTGAAACTACAAGACTTACAAAAGCGAAGTATAACTCTCACACTATGTGTACAGAATGTAGAGGATGAGTGTTCAGTTGACCGAACCTGTGACGAATGTTCATAGTGGAATGGTAAAAAATGGAAAGTTTTTGGTCTCATTTAGCAAAACTGGATAGGGATAGAAAAATGTAAGGCGGCTGCTAGAGCTGAGAATAAGACAGTACATAGTTTTGCAAAGCCTGCTGATGATAATATTCCTGCTTTATCTATGCCTGCTCCCACTGTGTCGCCTGTTCCCAGTCCTTTGACGATTCAACCTGCTCCTTTACCCAGCTCCCTAGCTTTTGAACCGAACCCCCTTGCCAGGCTCGAGTTGAAGATTGTGCGTAATTTTGATGCCAAATTGGGCAGTGGTTACAGTGACCCAATTAGGGACTTCTGTGCTCGTCCTTATGGACAAAGTGGAAAGAAAAAGTGTTAATGAAATGTCAGTGAAGGAGGCAGCTGCTCATCCCACTGATGCTCCTAGGCAAAGGTTACTGGCTTACTCCCCTACACATGGGAATAGTCATATCGGAGGCCGAAGGGAGGTCGGTGGGGTCTGCCCAAGTGCAGTCGCCTCCTCAGTTGGACCTGTTGCAGAATCCCAGGTCACGACAAAGGATGGCCATTGGAAAGGCATCCAGACGGAAGTAAGTAGGCTGTCCTTGAGTTCTGAGACTTCCAGCCCTAAGAAGAGGTGCCAGTAGTGCTTCAGTGATGAATCATGGCCTCTGAAAAGGCCTGCGGTGGATACAGTCCGCTCCCCTCCAGTGCCTTACAAGAGATTCACAGAGCCCCTGCAGCAGCCTTCGTGTAGTTTCTGGGATTCTCCAGAATGCTTTTTTCCAGAATGTCCTGTGCTGGAACCGAGGCATTCATCTCCACAAAGATGTTCCTTGTCTTCTTGCAAGCACCCAGTAGCGCCCGGGCACCCAAGAGCAGCCGAGCTTCTAGCAGCGTCCGAGTGCCCAGTAGCACCTGAGCCTCTAGTTATGCCTGAGCACCCTACAGCACCCAAGAGTTCAAGCACCCAGATGGACTTTGCCTTCTTTGGAACTCTTGGCACATTCTTCGATGTCTCTGGTGCCAGATGCCAAATGCTTGGCGACAGCTAGCCCTCCGATTCCCGCGGCTGATACTGTGGAACCATCGCTGGCACCGATTCAGCGACAGCTGGCTGACATCTGAAGTCTTAGTAAGAGAGAGCCTTCTTCTGCTCAGGCCCCTAAGGAGTTGTATCTATCCCGTTTCATCGGAAGGAGAAGTTGAAGAAGGTGATGTGGATCAGGGCTCTCCTCTGTCGGCCTATGCAGCCTTACTGAAGTACTTGCTGCAAAACTTTCTGGGATTCTTCTTGCCTGCGGCCCCGGCCTCCCCGTCTTTGACTTTTATCATAGGTGACAAGCCTGCTGACTCCTCCAGGCTGCCGAAGACAGTGCTCTCATCTTCCGCTAGGAAGGCTCTCAGTGAGCTGGACAGTTGGCACTCAGAGAAGAGAGAGCAGGGGAAGTCTTCATTTAGTTATCCTCCCTTCCGTCTTGTGCATGGAGGTATTCTTTGTATGACATGGGACGCTCCCTCTCTGGGAGTGGCTGCCTCCTGCCAGGGGACTTCTCGGGACTTATCGACTTCTCTCGGAGGTCAGCCTTCGCCGTCGCTAAGGTGATGTTCTCCCCTGCAGAGCTCAACCATCTTTTGAAGAATATTTTTAGAATTTTCGAAGTGATAAGCTTGTTGGATTGGTCAGTGGGAGTACTGAAAAAGAGAGCTGTTGCTTGATTACCATGAAGAGTGTCATGGCTTCACAGAAGTCTGCCCTTTTGTACTCTACTCTTGTTTGCTGGCACCTCTTACCTCATTCCAAAACCTTTTAGCTTATTCATCTAGACGCCCCAGGGATCCTTCGTCTGCAAATACCAGGACCGTTTCTCCCTTCAGCCACTGCCCTTTCTACGTAGCAGATCCAGAACCCAGTCAAGACCTAGGATAAACCTACGATTCTCATTTCGACCTTTCAAGAAGTTCTCCTCCAAGCCCTCTGAAGAGGAGTGGATTGTGTCAGTGCTGAAGGAGAGCTACTCCAACCCATTCAAGGAGAAGCCCCCATTAGTCAACACACCTATCATGTTGACCGCCTCCTCGGTAGGATCCAAGAGGTCTTTGAACCTCTTGAACGAAGTCACATCCCTCCTTGAGAAGGGAGCCATTAAGGAAGATGAGAGCCTTGGATTTCTTTGTTGAAAAAACAAAATTCAGTATGGAAACAAGTCACTGTCATGTCATCCATTCATCAGGGCAACTGGATGCCTGTTTCTGCATTTTGGTACACTCAGAGTCCAGGAAGTACCTAAGTTGTGTGTATTGCAACATATTGTACCGGTTGAGAGCCGTATGCTTCGGCCTGTCGATCGCTCCACAGTTATTCACTTGAGTCCTTGGTCTGCTTGCCAAGGTTTATCAATCCAAGTGGGCAATCTTTAGAGCCTGGTGTAGAAGACGTGACATCTCGTCTTCTAAGACGTCTGTAGCAGACATTGCAGACTTTTTCCTGTCTTTGAGGAGATCTAGGGGCCTTTCCTCCTCTACAATCAAAGGATACAGGGCAATGCTGAGTTCAGTGTTTCGTCACAGAGGAATGGATCTTTCCTCCAATCAAGACCTGTCCTACCTCTTAAAATCCTTTGATACCTTCAAATCTAAGGGACTAGAGGCTGTCTCTTGGAATTTAGACTTGTTCTGGAGTGGCTGTCAGGATCCCGTTTCGAGCTCTTCGCCTGCTTTCAGACTGTCAGAGACCTTACTAGGAAGACCCTTTTTCTTGTAGCATTAGTGACCACCAAACGGATTTTCCGAAGGTGATGCCATATGTTCATTCACACTAGGCTTTTTAGCAAAAAATGAAGACCCAACCAAACCCTGGCCCTGTTCTTTCACTATAAAAGCCTGATGGAAATACTGGGCCCAGATGAGGAGGAGAGAGTTCATGGCCCAGTGAGAGCACTGAGGTACTATTTGCACAGAGGAGAAGAGAGTTCTGGGCCCATTGAGAGCACTGAGGTACTACTTGCACAGAATGGAGAAGATTCCAGGTCCTATGAGTAATTTATGGTGCTTGGTTAGAAATCCGTCTTGTTCCCAGTCGAAAAATGGCTTGTCATTCTTCTTGAGGGATCTGATCACCGAAGCCCATTCTCAGATTAGAGAAGAGGTCTTAATGTCCGTCAGAGCCAAGGCTCACGAGATCAGAGCGGTCTCCATGTCGTCAGCCTTCAAACACAACCTATCTCTATCATCAATTCTTTAGGTGACTTAATGGAGGTGTAAGTCTATGTTTGCAACCCATTATCTTCTTGAAGTGGTAACCATTTTCAATTATTGTAGTACTTTGGGGCTGTTGTCTGTGGCTTGCATGGTGTTGGGAGAGGAAGTGTAGGAAGCTTTTCTTCCTTCTTTTTCTCTTCGCCTTGAACTAAGGTGATGAGTCGTAAGGGGAGCCCGGGGTTACTGTGTACCTGGAGTGCCCACCAGTCTTAGTTTTTAATGGATGGGTGGTGGTTTTTCATTTTATGGTGTATGTGATTTTTGTGGTTTTATTTCTGGTCAATTGGTTTGTCAGTACTGTGCCCAGGGCAGGGGCAACTGGCTACTTGTTTGCTTTGTTAGTCACCGGGTTCATCCCTTGCTGCAAAGCCCCCCACTAATCTAGAGGTGCGTCTGGCCAATTCGCCACACCCTACATGGTTAAGATGAGCGCCGACCAGAGGCAGTATCTACTTGAAGTAGCTCTTACCAGGTAAGGAACAACAAGCATTGTACCAATGCTAATAATTTCGATTCTCTAACTCATTATCATCCATAATGTTTTGGGGTAGAAAAAATCCATATACCCCACCTCCGTGTCAATGTGGGATTCAGCAATGTAATTACCTGGTAAGTTACATATATAAAAGTGATTATTTTATTGTTTTATATATACTTACCAAGTAATTATGAGTCAGAGCCCTCCCTCCCTCCCCTCCTATGGAAAGAAGGGCAAAAACAATTGAGCTCTCTGCTGAAGTTGTTCCTCTCTTACCCTGAAAGTGGGCAGGGTTTAGTCACCTAAACTGACACTAGTGCTACTGCAAATTTTAAAATTTTTAAGCTGCCAGTGAGTGAAACTTAAGCAATGTAATTACTTGCTAAGTATATATAAAACTTTATTTTATCATAATGTCATTTTTTTAATATTTGTTCGATAGGATCCTGTAAGGTAAGAGTTGCCTTAGTAGGCATTATTCCAGTTTTATTACCCTCATGATATGTTTTGCTGAGGGGAAAGTTATGATTGGATAGTTATCCAATCATAACTTTATGAATCGTAATTGAACGAAATGTGGTAATTGATAATTAACGAAGAGTTTGTTAGGTAGTAGAAAGCAACTATAGAGGATAATACTAATAAGACTTAAGTTAAAGGGATGCATGTCTTGTCTGCTTTCCCATTTAGTAACTGATTGGGTCCTCTATTACGCCAATGAGCTTTCCATCAATGCAGGGCATGAGTTTTGATGGGTTGAGTAATTTTTTATTATTAGTGTTTTATTTTTGCGCTGCCCTCCTGGGAGTTTAGGTAAGTTCGGGTTGTTTCCTGTATTGTAGGAAGGGTCAACCCCCTGCTTTTTATTGCCTTGTCCTTGGCACATCCTGTCTCACTCCCTCGTGGCTTGGAGTGACGGAATCAGGACATGTCAGAAAGCAGTGCGGATCTGTGCCCATTGTCCCCTTCCTCTGTTCGGTCTGGTATGGCACCAGGAAGGAGTGTGTGTTATAGGCTTCATTCCAAGTGATACCTCGGCTCTCTCTCTCTCTCTCTCTCTCACCATCTTTGTCTAGATGTAATTCATTACAAGTTCAGTGCAATACATATCCTTTAATAAGTTAGGAATTATCACAAACATAAAAACAGGAAACATAAGCTCTGGTAAGTCTGAGTCTACCCAGCCCTCTTGACCCATCAAATCTGCATCCCCATCCCCTCCCAGCCAGGGAAACTGCTCCCTAGCTCCACCCACTTTCCAGAGCAACCCCCTCCCTGAGTAGTGCCTTTACAGGGCCTTCCTGGCCCTCTCTCCCTTGGCACTCAGCTATGTGACCCACCCCCACTTTGGAAACTTCTCCTGGCCTCCCCCACCCCCACCCCTAAAACCCCTTCTCAGTCTGCGCGTGTAAGTGTTACCAAGATTTTCCTGAGGCCGTGCGGCATCGCCAATTATCGGAGAGCAGTTTTTCAAATTTGTAAAAATTTACATATCATATATCTTTTGGGCCTTGGTCCCTGATCCAGGTGTGCTGGATAATGTCGAGTTCTGGATAATGGCCATCCAGATAATTGAAGATTACTTTAACAGTGTTGGACATGAGACATGCCAAACAACATTAGTAATGCTATAATAACTGGGGTCTACCTACCTTAACATTATTGTACAAAGCTACTGGTATGTCTGTTCTAGACTAGGGATCTCTCTAGGAATGTAGTGACATCAGTTGCCGTACAAGGTGCACTGTAAGCATTTCTTGAAGTTCTTTGCAGTGTCCCAGTGGCCCCTACCTGTAACCCCTTTCATTCTCTTTTCTGTTCTTCTGTTCATATTCTCTTTCTTCCATTTTACTCTCCACCCTCTCCTAACAATTGTTTGAACATTGTTTTCAGTGCTGAGTAACCTGATTCTTTCCAGCACTTGACCTGACCTTTGGCAGAAATTATATATTTCAGTTCCAGTTCCTAGATTGTGGATGTCAGTTTTAAGTTCAGTCTTGGATACAACTTTGAAGAGATTGAGGAAATCAAAATATGAACTGGAGCTTTTAAAACTTCCCAAACTCTTCTATCCAGAGCTTTTCATTATTCCCAGAATCTTCTGTCCAAGTTGAAAGTGGCAGAACTATTAAGTCTACATTGTGACATAGCTTTTATGTAAGTGCAGTAAAATTACAAACAAGTGATTCATATATAAAAACTTTTATTATCAATGAGATTGATAAATACTTGCCACCTTCCCATTTAGAGCCAATAGACTGATTGAGTCAATAAATATTAATATAAAATTTCCTCCAATAAGAGAACTACTTCCTCCTTGGCCATAGCATAAGATATATACTTAACCACAGGTGAAATATTCATCTAAAGACTATTCATACACCCCAAAACACTTTAAGAAGTATTGGGTGCCTGCTGTGCAATACAGGCAGTCCCCGGTTATTGGCGATCTGGTTTACGACGCGTGTCCAGCGATGAAAATTGGCAATTTTCAGCCGTGATATGTGCTGATTTCTGCTTATCTGTGCCGATAATCGCGTATTGGCGCTGATACATACCTAACAGAGGTGCCGATAACCGAAAATTGGCGCTTATTGTCATGTGGTCAGAACGGAACCCTCACCAATAACCGAGAACTTCATGTATATAATAGTGGGTCAAAATGTTCATCAGGTATGGGATTTGCAACCATATTACCAAACAAAATCATACCAGTTTTCCTTGCTCAACAATGTTAGTAAAATCCGCCAAGAAAATGATTCAAGATATGCCATTGCAGAAATTTGTAACATTTAGCAAGTGCAAGTGCTTACTCATCAGAACTATAATCGAAAAATTACCCTTTCACAACAATACAAATTTCACTTAACAAATTATATGAAGGTGGTAAAAATGTAGAAATGAGTTAGATTTTGCCTACATAGGCAATGAAGGAAATGAAGCCCATAAAGCAACCGAAGCTGCAGTTATTATGACGATCTCATGTAAATAATCCTAATAGTGATTATATGATGTCTTGAAACCCATTATTATCAATAAATGCCAGTTCTATAAACATTATAGAAACAAAACAAATCTGGCACAATATTGAAATAAGGAACTCATCATAGCAAAAGTACAGTTGCTCACGAGTAATTTTGACTTGTCTTAGAATTATTTACTTGTTTGACCCATGGATATTTGATGAATAGCCATCATTATCCATTCCCTACATGTACAGACTGTAGAGTAACACTAACAGTTAAAAATTTTGAATTCAACATGTCTGTGATGTGTGGGCAATAAGTTGCCAATATGGTTACCATGTTTAACTGTTGTGTGGACACCCTTTGATCAGTTGAACCGCAGTGTTGATTGATTAGTAGACACCCCGGGATTACGTATGTAATCAATGGATAGGTTTGCTGAAAGCAAATTGGTGTTACAGACTAATACACACACAAACAAAGCTACTCCAACATCTTCTAAAAACAACAGACATCTCACACGTCTCGAACTGTCGACCTAACCGCCCAGTTCTCCTCGCTGCTAGGAGAAAGGGAGCTGGGAATTGGTACGATACACGTACACATGTGATGTCAGGCAGGGCAGCTGATCGAGGCTACGGCCTACCCCATCGCCAAATCAAAGTCCTTCGAAAAGAAGGCATCGTGCTTACCCCATATAAAAATGGGAAAAAGCACGTTGAAACGAAGAAGAAGAATTGTATTGGTAGTTGTGCCAAGATAATTTAACAGTACCACTAATGCAAATTTCCAGACAGCAGCAAAGGTTGAAGGGTTTGTCCTCGAGTGAAGCAAAAATAAGAGTATAAAAAAATGTAAAACTGAACAATCAGTTTGGGTGAGCTAAGGAACAGATAGAAAGTAAAGGTTAGAAATCACAAGTCAACTTGATTCAGGTGCCCAAGGTGCATCACTTAAATCATGTTCCCCACTTCCCCCCCTCCCCAGGACCTGTGCCTACTAGTACCATGCATGGTGCATTGTAGAAGGTTCTGAATGTTCTACGAAGGGTTCAGAAATCCCCCCAGCTGCTTCACTTTCTGCCTTCTACTTATCACTTGTGCCCTTTGGTATTTTCTCACATAGCTTTCCAATGTATTTAATTGTAGCCATGTTTTTTCACCCTCAGATGAACATTGTGAACCTAGAAATGTTATTTAGTGATGCGCCAAGAAAGTGAATCTTCAAGTAATTGTAGTGTAGCAGCTTGGTTCCAAATTTCTACACTAGTGCAAAGCATCACTAAAGCTCATTATATAGTAATGAGTCTAAAACTAAAACAATAAAGTACAGTAAATCCATAATGAAGATTATGGTACTATATTTTACCTTTCAGAAATAACTTTGAATTGGTCATGGTAGTTTGGCGTATGAAAAGTGAATGAATGCCCAACCTGATCAGGGTCCATAGAATAGGGAATGTAATTCAGCGATCTTAACGGGATTAATTTTCCTTGATTAATTTTGTTTCTCATCATACTCTTCACCCATGGTTTATGACAAGTATAGGTAGTCCTGTACACCCAAACCTGTAGAGATACAAACCTCCATGTATCCATATGAGAGACATTAAATGTATTGCATGTATTTCATTGCCAGTTTTCCAAGGATGGATTAAAGATTTTTGTTAATTATTAACTCATAAACTCAAAATTGTCTTGATAGACAGCTGAATACTGCACAGTGCTGTATGGCACAGGTTAACTATGATGCTGAATGCCTGGGCTAATCTTGTTGGAATTACAAAGAAATTCTTGGAACAAAGCTTTCGTTTGTCGAGCACTACCTGTACCTCAAATGACCTGGTCCTTGAATGTAGGGAATGTAATTAACCCTTAAACGCCGAAGCCCTATTTACAAAAACGTCTCCTGTATGCCGGCGGCGTTCGGGAGCTAGCACCGAAGCGGAAAAGTTTTTTTCAAAAAATCACAGCACGCTTAGTTTTTAAGATTAAGAGTTAATTTTTGGCTCCTTTTTTTTCATTGCCTGAAGTTTAGTATGCAACCATCAGAAATGAAAAAAAATATCATTATCATATAAATATTGGAATATATGACAGCGAAAAAAAAAAAACTTGTATATAATTGTATACAAATCGCGCTGTAAGCAAAACTGTTAAAGCTAATGAGTTAATATTTTTTAGTTGTATTGTACACTAAATTGCGATGATTTTGGTATATAACAGATTGTAAAACGATTAAAGCAACACAGAGAAAATATTATCACAAAATGATGCATGAATTCGTAATGCGCGGACGTAAAAAAAAGTTTTTTAAAAAAATTCACCATAAATCGAAATATTGTGCTAGACTTTCCAATTGTTTCAAAATGAAGGAAATTGATTGAATATTACTAGACTGCAAGGTTTTTAGCTTACAATTGCATTTTTTTACCATTTCGATCGAGTTAAAGTTGACCGAAGGTTGATTTTTTTTCTATATATCGTTATTTATATGAAAATATTTCAAAAATGGTAATAGCTAATAGCATGATTTATTTTTTGTTGTATTGTACATGAAATTGCGCACATTTTGATGTATAACACTTTATGTAACGAATAATATAAAATGGCGAAAAAAGTACGACAAGGTGACTCAAGAAATGCTAGGATTTTTAGCGGAGTTCGCTCGCGCAGATGGAAGGAAAAAGTTTTTTTCAAAAATTCACCATAAATCGAAATATTGTGCTGGAGACTTTCCATTTGTTGCAGAATAAAGGTAAATGATTGATTGTTACTAGAATGTAAGAATTTTGGCTTACGATTGCATTTTTCGAGCATTTCGGTCGAGTCAGAATTGACTGAATGTTAAAATTTTGTCAGTTATCGTGATTTAAATGAAAATATTTCAAAACTTTTAAAAGCTAAAAGAATGATTTATTTTTTGTTGTATTCTACATGAAATTGCGCACATTTTGATGTATAACACTTTATGTAACGAATAATATAAAACGGCGAAAAAATTACGACAAGGTGACTCAAGAAATGCCAGGATTTTCAGCAAAGGAAAAAGTTTTTTTCAAAAATTTACGGATGCCCCTCAGGACACCCCGATCCTTCCTAGAGGTCGTAAAAGGCACGGGATGTGGTCCTTGGTCCCCTTCGGTCACACGTGGCCACACAACACGGCGTTGAGAAGCTGGGTCATCTTGGGTGCTTGGTTCCTCTCCAGCATCCCAGTCTAAAACTCGTCTCATACGCTCACTACCGACAGGCAGTATGCGCCTTTCACGGTCCTGACGACGTTGGGACATCTCTGCAAACGTCCTGTTGCCTCACAAATACGCAAACACTCGCCAAAGTTCTGCAAAACACGGATGCGGCAAGAAATCGCTCTCGGACGATGCGGCGCTGATGCTTTCTGGTACGGGAAGGAGGAAATTCGCCCATGCGCGTCTGGGTGACGCTTATAAACAAAACAATAGCTTGATCCGTGAATTCCCAGCATCCCTCAAGGCGCGTGATTTAAAACCTTTCGCAAACTAGGCCTATAATTATTTTTCCGCGAATATTTAAAAAAGCATTTTTAGTCGACGTATGGTACGTCCACTTGACACCCAACAGACAATTTTAATCGACGTATGGTACGTCCAGTAGGCGTTTAAGGGTTAACAACAAAATTTGTTTTATGTGGAACTTTTATTTCATAAGTCAATAAGTACTATGTTTTGTGGAAATTATGATAACAGCACATTATATCATCAAATCATGAACTTTTAAAGGTTGTTCTGGTTAAAAGGTTGCTTTTAGTAACAAATTTATGGCTATTTATAAGAAATCTAAAGTAAAGATGTTTTAACTGTGGTCTGGTTAAAAACTGGTAATTCTATAGTTGGGTAAAATCTGGGGTCACTGGGGTTAAAGGATCACAGAAAACAAGGGACAGGATCCCCACCCCCCCTTTTTTTTTGGTGTAAATGTAGTAGTTATTGTATGACCCTTACATTCTAATCTCTGAATTGGAGGGTTGGAACTGTTATGTTGTAAGTACTGAACAGCATTTGAGGTTAGAGATTACTTGGGCCTCATTCATGGGTTTCTTGTAACAGGTTGATATTCATAAAGATGAAAGATATTTATTATTTGCACTTTATGATATGCAAAACTCAAGTTTTTTCAGTGCCATATAATAGATTACTTTTTAGTCTAATTTTCTTAAAATAGTTTTTGCCTTCATTTTTTCCAGGAGTTGGAAAAACTTCTTGGTGGCAGACCTGCTGCAGTACCAATTCCTGCAGATGCTGAAGAAGTTAATATGACTGAATTTGAAGGCCAGGGGCCCGGGGGACCCAGGGGACATGCTTATGATGAGGATGATGATCATCCTCACATGGGTCAACATGTACAATGTGCTCATCAGTAGTTTGTCTTTGAGGTATTACGATTCAGCAATGGTCAAAGCCCCCTTAATCATGGGAAGCCAACAGTTTGAGTTACAGAGTTCAGTACTTATTTCACATGCCTGTTACTACATGTGGAATGTGCTGATAGTGTCATAAAAGGTAAAAGGAGGTTATGCATAAACTTTAGCTCATTTGAGGTCGTTTACATAATATGTATCATTTAGTTTGATTTCAAGCTTGTTTGGTTCCAACTTAATCTTCTACTGATGGGTTTGAAATGTTAAAGGTGGAATCGAGATAGATGATCTGCTTAAAAACACTGTAGGTTGGATTAGGAGTCAATTTTTTTTTTAAGTCAGTGTTGAGTGTGAAGTAATTTATTGATGTGAGCGAGTGTAATCCAGGCAAGTATATTTAATTGGGTGAATTGCTGCTTGTATATGCTATTAAGATTTGAGACAAGGTTCTAACTGGTCATGTTTACATCTGTAGGGCTCCTTATAGCAGTCCCTTGCCTATTGTTACCTGTATTTTGAGTTGGTATTGTTTTTCCTAGGAAAGGGGTTGCCAATTCTGTAGATGTCAAAGCACCATCAGATAATTTTTACAGTTCTGCACGAATAAGAGGCTAACATCTTGTGAATGGTTAATAACATTGTTTTATTCTTCAATAATCGTTGTCATTTCTTGTATTGGAGGGGCAGGAAGAAACTTTGGGTTTTTCCAGTTGTGGGATATGACTTAAATTTTGTTCTAAGGATTTATTTTTGTAGAGAAATCTTTTGATAGCAAATTTCCTTATGAGGACATTGCCAGTGTTGAAATGCATTAAGGAGAATTTATACCTGATTCACGTACATGATACTATAGTAGTTTCTCTTTTCACAATTTTACATATATATATATGTATGTACTTGTATATATTTTTGTCTATATATAGCCAGATTAACATTCCTTATGTATGATAACTTTGTAAGTTATCGTTGTGTTAATTTGTGAATCAGTAAACTTTTTCATGGTATAATTTAGAAGATTTGTATTTGGAAAACCTCACAGGATATAATTTTTAAATTCCATTTATGAAAATTAATGTTCACTTATTCAAATGTACAGTTTTCAACAGTCAACTCAGAGTAGTGAAAATATTTGTGAATGCATGACAAGCAAAAAGGTGAATTGGGGTTTCTTTGTTAGATTGCAGTGTACTTTCCTAAAGGTGAGGCTATCATCAGTATTGCTCTGCTTCATACAGATAAGCAACATTTAAAAGACAAAGTGAAGTGGAATTTACCCCACTAATGTGTGATTGTCAGTGGCTTAAGCCTGTATTTATTACAGCAAGGTTGAACAGTTAAGGAAGATGGAGAACTTATATTTGGGCTACCATGATCTGTAAAGAGACTGTATTCAAAGAGCAGACTCTGTCAACTGTCAGAGATGTGGCCATAGTGAAAGTAAGTAGTCTCAAGAAGTTGTTTTGAAAATTAATAGATATTATAGTGTTTGAAGCACAGTGGTGGAAGTTTTTAATTTTATTTTTCATGTTCATAATCTGAGTAATAATGGCATTGTGTAGGCTTGTAGGAAATTGATCAGGGATTTTTGTTTTTATTAAGGTTCTTTTTCACTTGTTTTTGAATATATTTGATAGTGGGAAATATATATATCATTGAAATGCAGTAAAGTTGGCAACTGTAAAATATAAAACCTTAGAAGGAATCTATTTGTAAATACAGTAAAAAAAAATATTGTAGCCAATGGCAAAACAATTAAGGGTTTTGTGATAGGAAGTAATGTACCAGGCTTTTGCGTTTCTTAGCATTGACAAAAATGACCTTGTGTTTTGTCTTATTAATTTGCTTTCATGGGACTGATAAGATAGATATCACCAAGCATAGTGTCCATTTTAAATTAGAGTTTATGGATCTTCAATATACTTGATGCTCAACAGTGAGAATTTATATTTTATATTTTGATAACAGAATCAGAAATGTTTGGATGATTAGGATTATGTATATTTGGTAGATCCACTTCCGAAAGCCTTTTTTTTTTTTTAACTGGTAATAAGAAAAGCTATTCGGTGTAAATTTTTTTTATTAATTGGACTGGTATATATATATAAGTTCTTTTATTTTTATGTACTTTTGGTGGTCAGAACTTACATGTTGCATGCAGAATTTAGTTTACATTGTCCAGCTGGCCATATTAGTGGTGGATTACTTTAGGGGCATTTAGTTGCTACTGTTTAGCAGAGTTATGTTTATAGTGTTCAAGGATAAGTACATTGTGGAGTGAGTTCATTTAAGTTTTTCTTCAGAATACGTTTACAAAGAGCATTCACGTATCGTTCATGATCACAGACAGTGCTTCGAGAAGATGAGGTGGGTGAAGCTATAAGAAATTTGAGATTCTGCCCAGTCTTGTATTACTACACTTGAGCTGAATGGCCAATAGTTTCCCGTTAGTTTGTTACAGTTTCAAATATTATTTTTGAAAGAATTTGGGCTCTGTACCATCCTATTACAATGTTCATTTTTAAGCCTTGTTTTATCTACCCTTTGTTATCTGTAAACTTTTTAGGTTAGGAATTTCTAGGGTGGTAAGGAGCACTTTTCTTTCTTGTAATGTAAAGCATATTTGTTTTACATCGCTATCTCATATTCTCTTGTGTGCACACTTTGTGTTTAGTTTCTTGGAAACAATTAAAATGTATAGAGGACTTAAGATTTATTTTATTTCATCCTAAATAATTTGATGAGTTTTAGAATGAAATAGACACAAAATTAGTAATTTGTTTCTTAGCAGATTTTCAGGCATAGGCAACAAGTTTTGTTTTGAAACAACTACCAAAAATCAGTTTGAGCATTATTGTGCAATACAATTTGTATACGACTCAAAAGTTGATGCAATGAATTAAGACAGTGGAGATAGTGTGTGGAACATTCACGTTCCCATACGAATACAAACCTTTGCCCATTACATTGGGGAAATTCTCCTGTGCAGCGGGAATAGTGGTATGAAAAAATTGTGTACGGTAATAGGATCAAGGCATGGTGGAGTTAATACCTAGTGTCACCCAATGGGGCCAACTAATGGGCAGAGTATAATCTTGCCTGCCCCTAAGAATTCCATGACGCAGCCAGTGTTTTCTTAGTCGCCTTCTCGGGTGGTTGGGCGCTGCTCAACTCTCATCAAAGTCTGTCATTTCATTTCCTGCCATTTCAGTTGCATTGGTTCTAATTCTGTTTGAGCGGTGTATTCGGTATTTTTCTATTTTGTGTGTATGTTTGTTACATCGTCATGCAAACCCATGATTTACCTTGGCCTAGTGCTAAGAAGCAAAGGAAGTACCCTGGTATTGCTATTAATCCTCATGTGACTTGTAGCAGGTGTAGACTTCACGTTTGCAATGTAAATAGCCCCTTTTCTGAATGCCGTGATTGGTTTCCTGAGAAATGGGAGATGGTTTGAGTTGAAGAGGAGGTACAAAAGGAAGCACAGATGATTCCATTCCTCCTTGTTCCTTTTCTCCTTCCCCAAGCCATCTTCCTACTAATTCTTCCTTAGAAGAATTTACCCCTCACGTTCATCTCCTGTTTCCTCAGTGGATGTTTCTGAAGAGGGTTCGGGAGATCCTGTTGTAGTTGGGGGATGAGATTTGGCTTGTGATTCATTTCCAGGTTTGGACATTGATGGCGCCACTCTCTGTGAGTATTGGTCGACCTTAGGCCTCCCCTGGAGAACCGCAGTTGAGGGGACTACTTTCTCATTTGATGTCATCCCACCTCACCTCTTCTAATGGGAATGTTTTGTCTGCTGTGTTGTCTTCACAAATGACTTCCGCAGCTATCTCTGTAACAACTGCCTGTGTATTGGCCGTGGTTTCTGGCCGTATGTCTCAGTATTTCCCCTCTTCATATGATGCTGTGGGTATAGCCACTCCATCCCGTCTACAAGGGAGTGCCGCAGATCTCCATCTCTGGATTCTCAAGACTCTTTGTCTTTCTCGATTTGTGTTGTCCCGCAAAGACGGAGGAAGATGGACTTTGCACTTTCTCCTCTTAGAAGATTCGTGGTCTACATGTGGTTTCTCGCTCTCCTCCTGTTTCAGTTGGGGGACTGTTGGTTTGTCTCAGAACGGCTGTGTTCTGTCCAAGGTGGCTACAGGCTCTCTCTCCACGGCTGTCTCTAAGAAAACATCATGACCTCTTGGTCACGGCCGTGACTGCAGAGGCTGCAGATCAGGCCCTGCCTGAGGTGATAGTTATTCCTTCTCCTTCCAGCTGTACAGAAGTGGCTATTGGACCAGCGACTGTCAAGAAATCTAATTTTTTTATGGCCACAGCCTCCTTCTCAGCCTAGTTTTCCCAACCATGACATTCATGCACGCACCAGTTCATTCGTGTCGTGCTTCACCTAAAACAGTAATCTCACTGCATCAGCCTTAAGGACATTGTAGGGGCTTTTTTTCAAGCAACACAATTGGACAGAATGATGGGAACAAATTTAGAGGTTACTAAATAAAACTCTCGGCTTTCCTTAACCTGCTTTATTTCCTTAAATATTGCAATGACCAAAAAACTTAATGTGATCACTATAGTTCATCAAACTTTATTCTACTCAGTCTTAATCCTATATAGTTGTCCGACACGTTATACAAACCGTCAGCCCTTTACATTAGGAGTTACGTACAGCGAAGCTGGACACGGCCGTTAAACTCTTGAACGTGTTTTCGGATCTCTTGGCCTGACTGTCGTTAAGCTCTTTATTATCCCGATGGGATCTACCTGTATTTTTGTGTATATATTGCGTTTGATATTTATTTATCCCGATGGGATCTACCTGTATTTTTGTGTATATATTGCGTTTGATATTTATTAACATAAACCCACGATTTGCGATAACCTTGCATAAGACGTGGTTCCCCTGTGTCTGTCCCAAGTACATTTGGAGATGTTAGTTGGGACGTAATATCTTCATTCCCCTACAGTGATCAGGATGTAAGTTCGCTTCCCTTCTTGGGCTCCCGCCCTCCATGTACAAGGGCATTACTACTTCCTTCCTACTTGTGCTGAGTGTTGTTTTCGCCGCCTGCTCTATAGAAAGTTGCGGGTGGTAGGTTGTGGGAGTCATCGTTAAGTTCCACTTCCACAGCGCCCTTGGTGGCCTCCCCAACTTCCTTCTCTCTCCCTGTAGGTACTTCCTTATCTCTCCTTCGGTAGAGAGATCTCTCCTTTGCCCTCTTTGCTCGCTCGGACGAAGACCACGAGGAGTGGGGATGGCGGTTCGGCGACCTCTTCTAAGGGGCCCCCTTTCGCTGTGTAGGGCAGTTCCCCTCATAGCAAGAGGAGTCTCCTGCTACTAATCAACTTTGCTTTTTCTTTTAGGTTGACAGTGAGCATCGCAGGCACAGCAGTAGTTGGCTGGATATCCCAGGGGATATCTTGCATGAAGGAGTCCCAACGTTCATTCAGTGTTGCTTCGGGATCGATCACAGTACCTGGTTGGAAGGGCATAGTTCCACATCGGGACCATTCCGACGCTGCTCCTGTCAATGTGGATTGATCGCTGTCATTGCTGGCCTTCATGTATGCTGTGGCACTGCCTCTGGCGTATCTGTGGTCCATCTGCTCCTGCTGTGTCGTGTCTTCATGTTTCTGTCAACTCAACAACAGTCTCTGGGCGGCTCTTCCTGGTCTCCTGCTGCACAGTTGTCCTGATCATTCCTGTTGCTGCTGGTGACGTTCATGTGACGTTCCTGGCCGTTGCTGCAGCTCCTGCCTTCCAAACCGCTTCCTTATGTCCTGCATCAGCTGTCTTGATCGTGCCTGCTGCTTCTCCTGGTGGTCGTGTCCTGGGCCGCTTCCTTTGGGTTCCTGCCAAGCTGCCCTGGAGGTTACGATGTCTGCCATCCTGTAGATATGTCGAGTGAAGGTGAAGGAAGTCGCCCTGTGGAAGTGACGTTCCTGGTTGTTGCGCAGCTCCTACCTTCCGAACTGCTTCCGTAGCTCCTGCATCGGCTATCCTGATTGTGCCTGCCACTTCTCCTGGTGGTCGTGTCCTGGGCCGCTTCTGTTGTGTTCCTGCCTGGCTGCCCTGGAGGTTACGATGTTTCGTGTCCACCACCCTGCAGAAGATGTCGGAGTGAAGGTGAAGGAAGTAGCTGCCATCTTCTTCAACTTGTCTTCGATTTCATCTGCTGCCTCTTCCCTTCCTCTCCCGAGGTTTGAGGGGGTCAGACCTCTGTCGGCCAAAGGAGAAGGCTGCTTCTTTCCCCTTGATGCTCTTGGACATCTAGGGACTGCCTCTTTCCGAGGAGGCAGTGGGTCTCTCATTGGCTCTTCTCAACCTTTGGGTTAGGAAACTGATTCGCATACCCCTGGGTTTTGTGTTTTGGGAGCCGCCAGCGTGCAGACCTCAGTTTGCGATCCCGTTCTCAGTCCTAGAGGTTCCGCCTCTAAGATGGGGACTGATTTGGGCGCACGTTAGCGAGCCACTCGGTGTGCTTGAGATTCGGTGGAATATTGACTATCCTGATCTGGTCTGGAGAGTACTCAACACGGCCCAGTTTGGGAGCAGTGTGAGAGAAAGGGCCAAGGCACCCAGGTGTCTCAGCTCTTCCTGCCAGCACCACAAGCGCTCCCCAAGTGCTTACCAGTGCTTGGTCGGGTTCCCAGCCTGGTGTCTTGATCCTATCAGTTCGAACACCAGAAAGGCAGGGAAGAGATTTCCTTTGGGATTCCTGCTGGACTTCTAAGGGACTGACTCTCTTCCGGGAAACAAGTTTCTCTAGTTGGCTCTCCCTGCCTGAGGGCGGGAACTGATTTGCATTCTCCTCTGCTGTCTGGCGTTTCGGGGCCCGTGAGAGCACGGCCTCAAGAGGCAGCGCCCTCGTTGCCAGTCTTAAAAGTCTGCATCTAAGACTGGTTCTGTGCCTGGCTCTTTTCAATTTCTTAGGAAACCGAAAGCAGCCACTCCCGATTTTCGAAGTCTCGTGGGTCACTTGAATCCTGTGAATCACGAGCGCTCTCCTGATGGGAGGCACAGGACAAGAGAAAGGGCCGAGAAACCCAGGTGTCTGGGTGCCGAGACACCCAGGTGTCTCGATACTGCCTGCCAGATGCTTTGGTTGCTTGGCTGGGTTTCATCCTTGTGTCTTGAACCTTAGGGTTCAAGTATGCGGGGTAGCAGACACAGAATTCCCCTTTGAACCTTCTTCTCACGGGGCCTTGGCCTTGAAGGAGTTTAGAGTTCGGGAAATTAGCGCTAGTTTATGCCAGACAAATTCCGTCCTGTCCAGTTCCGATTGTGTTTGCGTGATTGGCTCAGCTTGCTTGCCCTGCCCAGCCCCTGGTCTCACTTGCGAGACTGGCTCTGCTTGCCCCGCCTGCCACTCAGTCTGGATCGTGTTTGCGTGATCGGCTCCGTTCGGTGCAGCTTGGCTTGGCCCCACTCGGTTTTTCCGAATCTGGTTCTCGGCTCTGTTCGAGTGAATTTTCTGCTCTTCCCAGGAAAGTGCTTTGCCACGGTACAAGCGCTCTTCTTCCCTCGTATGGCAGTAATCTCCTTCGGCTGATTATCACTCACGGTCCACCTCTCCTGCTGGTCTTACTGGCAGGACAGGTAGGGTTACTCTTTCTCCTCACCTGTTCTCTTTTCCTCTGTTGTTCCGAGAGGCGCGAGAAAGAGAGAGCTCTGATGAATTTGTCTTCGGAGTTCGGCTGCCTGGCTTGCTTTGGGTGTTGGTCCCCTGATTGTCTCGTAGTACAACCAAGTAGCCGAGGAGGGTTTCGTGGGATCTGTCAAGGTCTCCCTCCAAGGGGAGAGGTACAGGAGTTTCACACTTCGGAAGCAGCGAGGGTCTTCTCCTTCAAGTTGCGATCGCCCTTGTTTTTCGGAGAACTTCGCGCCAATTTGTCAGTGTGACGGTCCCTGTGACAGGACCGCAGCTCCCCCAATGAATAATCTTTATCACTCTTAACCCTTGCAGTTCCCGAGGGGCTGAAAGTGTCGGGGGCCGCAGCGGTCCTTGCATCCGAGAGCGTTCTCAACCAGATGAATTCTTTTCTTCAGAGGAGTTCATTCAGGTCGAGACACCAAGCTTCTCCCCTGCCTCGACATCCCCTGCCTCGACAGAGTATAAATTCTTCTTGCTTCGGAAGGTCTTGCCGACTGGAGTTATGTAGGCAATTCTGGTGCTAAGAAGAAGGACTTTGTCCCAATTCGGATCTCCAGTTTCGTAAGTCCCGAGTTGTCTCGACCCTTAGGAACGAACCTTTACTTGGTTCTGCCTTTCTCTTTCAGAGATTTGCCAGATACTTCGGTAATCAAGGTTCGTACCAGGGCACTGCCTTGTCCTTTGGACAATGGCCGAGATCTTTGGGTCTTAGTCATCTCGACTCAACTTGGAGTTCAAGCCAGCCCCCCCTCAACTCCTAAGAAGTCTCAGGCCTCAGGAGAAGATTGTGAACACATAGCCCTCTTCTTCCCTTCTAGGAAGTGTGCATAACTGTGCCTCTTTCCACCCTCTTTTCCATAGGGGAGGAGGAGAGAAAGAAGTATCGACCGAGAAGAAGTTCCCCTACTGCCGATGCCTGGATGAAATGATACTTATCGAGTCTCTGGAGCTGGCAACGACATTGCCGAGACCTGGGAATGGATTCCTTCAGGAGAAGTCTCTATTTCCCTTGGGTCTCGGCAATTCTTTTCAGCAAACTTCCATCCCACTTCCTCTCATGTGCTCCTGATTTGGGAAATGTCAGCCTGGCCAGAGCTAATCGTCTCGGTATCCTGTCATCTTGCAGAAGCTTCCCCATGGTGGAGAATGGAGGTCTGCTTCCATTCCTCTGTCATTTCCTCTTCGAAGTATGAGGGAAGAGTTAGGCTAATGCTTGATTGAAGGAACCTTCGAATATGCTTGCATATTCCCTTCACATCATGTGTCTACTTCCGGATTCACCAATTTAGGAATAGGCGCACACCTGTAAGACTTTGTCTTGAAGTTGTGTGACTGAGACGATTTGTACCTTTCTCCTGGACTCAAGGCAGCCTTTTGGCCCTCCAAGAATTCAGGATGAGTTTTGCAACACTCAGTGGTTTTGTTGAACAACAAAACCACAGTAGTGGCATGTGTCGACAAACAAGAGGGAATTGTTTTTTCCTCCCGTTTCATCTGTCGACATCTGCAGGTACTCAAGTGTTGTATAGCGCACTCGACAGCTCATTTAGCCAGATGAATTCCTGGTGGGGATGCAATGGTAGGTGAGCTTGGCCTTGGGTTTGAGCGATCGGGACAGAACATGCTGTTCACTCTTGTCTTCAAGAAGATTCATGAAGAGACTGCTCGACTGAGAGATCCCTACTGTCTTCCTGTTGCCTCCCTGCACAACAAAGTCGGTAGTTTTTCTTGCTCCTTCATACCAGACCCAGGGGCCGCTACGGTGAGGCATAGTGTCTATTTGGGAAAATTGATATCTATGTTTTTTCCTCAGAATTTGTCTGTTTCACTAGGGGTTCACAAGCATTGATCACCCCGAGCTACAGACAAATGCAGGAAGACTTCGCCTTTCGCCCGACCTGATAGCTCTGCTTCCGAGGCATTGAGAAAAGTTCTGCTTGACCCAACCTCCTGTAGCAGCTACACAAGAAGCGGTTCTTCAGGCAGTACATCCCTGTGTGTTCAGGACTGGGAGATCTTCCAGCTTTCCTTGCAAGCATAGACTCTCTCACCAAGCGGCAACGGATATAGCTGGATATCTCTTGAAGTCCTCTGCAACACTGTTCCAGGGACTGGACTGTCTTCGCTGGTTGGTGTTGTTGACATAACTTCTCGGGTCAGAGTCGCTCTTCAGGTCTGGACTTCCTTGTCTTCGCTGCCGAGGGTTGCTTCTCTCCCTTTCATTTGCGAAGAACATAGGCCCTTGCGACCTAGACTTCTATCTGAAGTAGCCTTCTTCTCCTCAGTCGAGATTTAGGTACAGATGAGAAGCTCCTTTGGTCTTGCTGTCCCAGGGAACTGTTCCCTGGGTGGCATGTGGCTCTCGTTTAGGGTTCCTGTCCCGTGCTCTGCATGCGCCCTTACAAGAGTCGTCGGATAGAGATGTGCCCTTTAAGGCCTTGGCGTAGAAGATGGAAGAACAGGTGAAGGGATCAATACCTTGATTCCTTCTCGGATGTCGTAGGTGGAATCCAAATCCATTGACATCTACAGTATTGTCGGGTTCGAGTCCTTCTTGTTCCCCTCCTCCTTGGACTTTGTAACGATGATCCAGATCAGTCGATACTTTGTCCTATTAGGGAGCTGTGGTGCTTTCAGAAAAGGCTTGATATTCCTAACCTGGATGTTTTCGATATTTTCGCTAGTACTATCTCTCCCAAGGAAAAAGTGTCTAGGACACATCTTTCTCCTGGCTTTGTGAAGCGATCGAAGGAGGTACTCGGCAGCTGGCGACGATGATACCGGTACTTTCCACCCAAGAGCTCACGAAGTCAATGGCTTGGTCCATCCCTCGCATTCTGGAAGTTTCTGTCGGTCTGGAAGCAAGATGTGGTCTCCAAGACCACACTTGTCTTTCTGTGGTCTTGCCTACAGGCCCCTGGAACCTTTTTCCTTGGTCCTGTGGTGGCTGCTCAACAAATTGTGTTTTCTTACCCGGCTCCTCCAATACGACTAGCAGCATTTCGCCTAAGGTGTTGGTTCTGGAAGTGAGAAGGATACCGAGAGTGACTGGCCTCTCTTCCTCCTCCTTCCCATTCCTCCTACTTCTCCTCCTTTGGGGTGAGAATAGGACTTGAACCAATACGTGCTGGATCTGGTGTCTGATGCGGTAAGACTAGACATCGAGCACCCGTTCTATTTTTCTTCTAGAATCATAGAAGCAATTCCTCTTGTTCTTCTAGCAAGGGGAGGAAGGAGAGACTGGCAATAAGGGAAACCCTATATTGGGTTTTCCTTACTGCCTCTGACTCTAGATTCTTCCCAGCCTATTTCGTATAAGTTACGTTTCCTCACTCTTGCGAAAAGGTCCAGTATCTGACATTTGATCTTGCAGTTCCTACACTCTGATCAATATGTCAGAGGCACGGCACTCCTCCTTGCTCTTTCGACCAGGAGGAGTAGCACAGGTGTGGTGAACTCCAGACAGATAAGAGGCTCACTCAGATTCATCTCTCCAACCAGTGAGTCTTCCCAATGTAAAGGACTGATGGTTTGTATATCGTGTCGGAACAAATCACAGTTTTTAAAAGTAAATTGTATTTTTCCTAACTATACAAACCTGAGGTCCTTTACTTTACATTTTTATGCCCACCTCATGCCATCCCTCAATCTGAACCTGGACCGAAAGGCAAACTGGAATGTTTGCATCCGGGCATTCCGGCCTACCTGGTGGTAGTTACTGCCTAACCACCTTGTTCAAGAGTAAATCAACAGCTGTGTCCAGCTTCGCCGTAAGTAATTCCTAATGTAAAGGACCTCAGGTTTGTATAGTTAGGAAAAATACAATTTACTTTTAAAAATTGTGATTTTCCCCACCCTTCTATCAAAAGAACCTTAACCTAAAGAACTGTAACTTAAGCTATTTCAGTCTTAATATTACCACAACCACCTAAAAGAACCCTAAACCTAATTAACCTAAATCTACAGTGTTCCACCACCAACTATGGTCTCTATTACGTCTTCTTCGGATTGGGAGTTAACTTGCTCAACATCAGTCAGTTGTGGATTTCGTCGCACCTGCTTTGCGGCAAATATGTCGAGATCAGCACCTTTAAGGTTATAGAGTCATGTACGGGGGAACACGAAGAAGAGCGGCCTGACCAAATGTTTGTTTCTATCCTGCAATCTGGCAGCTTCACGCTCTCAATGTTCCTTATCACTTCTCTGTCTTATCCCTTCCGCTAATTTAAAAAAACTCTACCACAGTAAGTGTCCTCTGTCTTCAATTTAATTTATTTTTTCCCTTGTATGCTACCACCACAAGGTAGGCAGCTGCTTACACCTTGGTTTGAAGAGGAGCAAGCCGGTACTACTCCGACACACTCAGCAAACTGCAAGTAAAAAGAAAAAAAAATAGACTTAACTAGTGTAATCCTTCCTGACACACAAAACAATAAAAACCACAACAACAAAAATGAAATAATCAGTTCACACAAACCATCTTTCAACATACAAACCCAAACTTAGCCTACCACACACCCCTTACTAAAATAAAGGAAATCTCATTTCCTTTTCTTAAAAATCCTATCTTACCACCCATTCATACTCCGAAACTGGACCATGACTTTCAGGTCCATGGCCTCTCATGCACCACCTCTTCACTCACTTCCACTCCAACCACACTAGACTCACCTAGCCTTGGTTTCAGACTACCCACACCAAGCTCATTCAAACTCTGGAGACTTACGTCTGCTCAACCTCACTCACACCTGACATGGCTGGTATCATCTCTTCCATACTCTCATTTATTTCTTCCACACTCCACCTCAAGCTATCCAAAAACTCCTCCACTTGCACTCTCCAGCATTGCTAACACTCTCTCACAGACACTCACTCTTTCAACACTTTCACTCAAAGGAAACCACACACACTAGACATACCGTCTTCCTCACAACTTAGCGTTGTTTCCAATTCATCCAACTCTTGCATATCCTCGTCCACATTCCTTGTACTCACCAAGTTCACTCCTTCCACATCCCACTCAAATCCTTCAAAATCAATTACACCCTCATTCTCACTACCACCAAACAACACAGCAAGGGTATTTTCACTTCTCATGCCTACTGGCTTCTCAAACCCCTCAAAATCAAACAACCCATCTTGGGTACTCTATGCAACCAACTCGGAAACCGTTTTTTACTCTTTCTACACCTCCTTTTAGGCTTTCTCTTGTGTTCGACCAACACTAGCTGCTGTTTATCTCCCCAATTTATGTCTTCTATTTCTTCACTTTCCTTTTCCCTTTCCTCCCTTAACCCTTAAGGGACGGATTGAGCCTCAGTGTGAAACAATATTATGCACCACTGACATGGTAAGAATGAGGCAAGAGAGAGTGCTGATACTTCTATATGCTATAAATTCACTAATGGTAACTTTTATACTGACCTGAGAGTTGGGCCAGTTGCTCATTTGGTCTTTTCAGCCGTCAGTAATGCTTCTGACTTGAAAGGGGAAAGTACTGCATCTCTCTCTCACGAGTCTTTGTAAATTTGCTTGTAAGTATACGGAAGGGGTTCCTGTTGTTTTTTTGTTTTAGTCTTTTACGATAGTATGTCGATTGTAAATGTAATTTTACAAAGGAAATTGCAAAGAAATATTAGAAAAAGCATGTAAAAGTAAAAAAAAAAAGTTACTGAATCTTCCTTCTCATAAATTTATGTGAACATTTTTCAATAAATATGCAAAAAATTTGTTACTGCTTTTATTTCTTATCTGTTGTGATATTGTGTGAGCAGTGATAATAATTCTACAAAATACAATAAATTTATTTATTAGAAAAAACATGAGTTGGTAAAATTTACGATTGTCTTGTAAATGAGGCCCCACAAGGGGTTGTAAATAGTAATTTTCAACTTCTCGTGGAAGGTAGGGAAAATTTTTAACATTTTTTTTATACAGTGTGCATGTACATGTCATTCTCTTTCCATTGATGTGATTTTTTTTTTTTTGCTGACCTCAAAGTTTCCCGGTCTGGGGTGCTACACATTGATAAATTATGCCGTCCCTTAAGGGTTAATAACTTCCTAATGGGATGCTCTATGTATTTAGGTTGTTCTCTCCATCTTCTCAGCTGATTATAATGTGCTCATACTACCAACATTTCCTTCTTTACTCCCATCTTCTTTTTCCATAATTCAATGCATTAGACCAAACTGTTTTCACTACATACGGACCTTCATACTTCTCACACATCTTACTGTCAATCTTCCCTTCTCAACAACTTCCTTCAACACCCTATCACCCACTCTGAAACTCTCAAACCTTTCATTTGCATGCCTCCACACGTCCCCCTTGTCTTCATTCAAATCCAACCTCGCCCTCACATACCTCTTGTAATTGATTACATACTTGCAGGTATGCCAGCACTTTTATTTAATGACCCATTATACATCGCTACCACTCTTCCTAACAACAAATCCCATTCATTCTCTCTATCAGTCAATATTCGTAACACTTTCTCAAAAGTCCTTATGGTTCGTTCTGCCAACCCATTCCTCGCACTCGGCATGTATGGAGTTGTTACTTCACATGCTCGATACCCCATTCTTTCAACATTTGCTCAAACGGTCTACCAACAAACTCTGGCCCATTATCACTGAACATTCTTGCCAGCTTTCTCACACACGCAGGCAACAAGACCATACAACCACTCTTGCAATGTTCTCACTTGTTTTATTCTTCACAGCTGCACAACTTACAAACTTACTCTTCTGATCTACCATAACAATCACTCCTACATTTCCTCTCACAGTTACCGCAAAGCCACACAATCAATCACCACAAACTCAGACGGTTCTTTCATACTCAACTTCAAAGCAGGCAGCTTGTGAATACACTCCTGATACTTTCCTTTCTGAGATTCTTTGCAAGTGACTGCCACCTTGTACAAATCTTCCTCGAATACAGGGAAAACATCTGCTCTTTCAGTTTTCTCCCTTGCAGGCTACACTGGATCAACTTAAACCTCCCCATATGTCTATATTTCTTATGAACTAACATGCACATCCCTATTGCTCCACTCATCGAGAACACTAGAACTTTTTCATCAATACTCTCCCATCTTCTCTCTAAAAAATACACCACTCCCCACAATCACAAATCTCTCGGCAAAACCGATTTTCCATTCTCAACAACAAAGGCATCTTCTTCCAGGTACTCCTCTCTAATACACCTCCGCTGTCAACAATTCATTCTCACTCTGGTCCAACTCCACTACATCCTCCTCCTCACTCAGACTCCTATTAATAATTCCCACCAACCTGGCCATATTCACTGACTCACTTTGAATCTTCCCAATTAAAACCTCGCCTTTCAACAGAACTCCTGTCCCAACATCCACTACCAATCCATTCTTCCTCAAGAAATCTATCCCAAACAGGAAACAACACAGCATCTTCTCATCTCCTAGTACTACAAAACAATACCTCTTATTGACACATTCACCACTCTTCTTTTAACATTCCAATTCTCTCTCTCAAATCCTTAATCACACGTGCGTTCACCAACGATATTTGTGCTCCGGTATCAACCAAACCATAACACTGTCCTCCACTGACATCTATTCCCACAATCATTGCATTTGCTTTCCTGTCTCTTCCACTAACCAAACATCCTTCATTTACGTCCTTACTGTCATCTTCCACTTCCAACAACTCTGGCCCCTCTCTCAACATTTTCCTCCTCACACTTCCTTTCATAGCTCTTTTTCTCTCTAACCCAGTTATATTGTACTTACTCGACTCAAACATTGCAAATGCAACTCACGCTTACTCTCTCTTTGACTCCTCATGTCGATACACTATAGGTTTCTCACCCCCAATGTGTACAGACACAATCACCTTATACTTCCCACTCACTGCTACCAAAACCTCCTGAAATGGGGCTACTCCAGAACACATCATAGCCCTGGACTCTTTCAATACCGTTCCCACATTTGACACTCCCAAACATCCAGGTCTCACTCAAACCTTCACTACTACTGCTACTACCACTTTCAATCTTCTTCTGCTCTTCAACTTGAGTCCAAACTATACCTCAAAATCTGGGAACTCAATTCCTCTTTCTTCACAACTCTCCCTTTCATGTTTTCTTCTTCCTCCCCTCTTTTTCTTACTACTCTCCTCCCTGTCATAGTCATCCACCTCACTCACACTGGCCTCAACAAAAGGCAAGTCCTCCTTACTCTTACTTAACAACTCCTCCCTTTCGTAGGTATTTTCTCCTTTGCACCTTTTGCCTCAGCATCTTCACTTCCCTTCCCAACACCAGGCTCAGTCTTAGCCACTCCAGCCACTTTCTTCACCATCTCACACACCTTCATCTCGATTGCCAACATTCTAGCAACCAAATTAAAGGACCCTTACCTGGGCTTCCTCCAACTTATCCTGCATGCTGACCATCAAATCATCAGCCTTTATCCAACTTATTTTTCTAACCCTGCTCCCTTCACCTGACCCAACACCTTCTAAACCAGCTCCTCTGCCATCTCCAATTATGCACCACACTCTTACTTTAATATCAAAGAGCCCCACATTGAGTGTCAAATTGTGTAGGGCTTTTTTTCAAGCCTACACAATTGGACAGAATGATGGGAACAAATTTAGAGGTTACTAAATAAAACCCTCTGCTTTCCTTAACCTACTTTATTTCCTAAATATTACAATGACCAAAAACTTAATATGATCACTATAGTTCATCAAACCTTATTCTACTCAGTCTTAATCTTATAGTTTCCCTGCCCTTCCATCAAAAGAACCTTAACCTAAAGAACTGCAACTTAAGCTATTTTAGTCTTAATATTACCACAACCACCTAAAAGAACCCTAAACCTAATTCTAACCTAAATCTACAGTGTTCCACCACCAACTATAGTCTCTATTATGTCTTCTTCAGATTGGGAGTTAACTTGCTCAACATCAGTCAGTTTTGGATTTTGTTGCACCACCTTTGCGGCAAATGTGTTGAGATCAGCACCTTTAAGGTTTTAGAGTCATGTATGGAGGAACAGGAAGAAGAGCAGCCTGACCAAATGTTTGTTTCTATCCTGCAATCTGGCAGCTTCACGCTCTCAATGTTCCTTATCACTTCTCTGTCTTATCCCTTCCGCTAATTTAAAAAAACTCTACCACAGTAAGTGTCCTCTGTCTTCAATTTAATTTATTTTTTCCCTTGTATGCTACCACCACAAGGTAGGCAGCTGCTTACACCTTGGGTTGAAGAGGAGCAAGCCATACTACTCCGACACACTCAGCAAACTGCAAGTAAAAAAGAAGAAAAAAAATAGACTTAACTAGTGTACTCCTTCCTGACACACAAAACAATAAAAACCACAACAACAAAAATGAAATAATCAGTTCACACAAACCATCTTTCAACATACAAACCCAAACTTAGCCTACCACACACCCCCTTACTAAAATAAAGGAAATCTCATTTCCTTTTCTTAAAAATCCCTATCTTACCACCCATTCATACTCCGAAACTGGACCATGACTTCGGGTCCATGGCCTCTCATGCACCACCTCTTCACTCACTTCCACTCCAACCACACTAGACTCACCTAGCCTTGGTTTCAGACTACTTACACCAAGCTCATTCAAACTCTGGAGACTTACGTCTGCTCCAACCTCATTCACGCCTGACATGGCTGGTATCATCTCTTCCATACTCTCATTTATTTCTTCCACACTCCACCTCAAGCTATCCAAAACTCCTCCACTTGCACTCTCCAGCATTGCTAACACTCTCTCACTCACACTCACTCTTTCAACACTTTCACTCAAAGGAAACCACACACACTAGACATACCGTCTTCCTCACAACTTGGCGTTGTTTCCAATTCATCCAACTCTTGCATATCCTCGTCCACATTCCTTGTACTCACCAAGTTCACTCCTTCCACATCCCACTCAGATCCTTCAAAATCAATTACACCCTCATTCTCACTACCACCAAACAACACAGCAAGGGTATTTTCACTTCTCATGCCTACTGGCTTCTCAAACCCCTCAAAATCAAACAACCCATCTTGGGTACTCTATGCAACCAACTCGGAAACCGTACCTTTACTCTTTCTACACCTCCTTTTAGGCTTTCTCTTATGTTCGACCAACACTAGCTGCTGTTTATCTCCCCAATTTATGTCTTCTATTTCTTCACTTTCCTTTTCCCTTTCCTCCCTTAACCCTTAAGGGACGGATTGAGCCTCAGTGTGAAACAATATTATGCACCACTGACATGGTAAGAATGAGGCAAGAGAGAGGTGCTGATACTTCTATATGCTATAAATTCACTAATGGTAACTTTTATACTGACCTGAGAGTTGGGCCAGTTGCCGCAGTTCGTCTTTTCAGCCGTCAGTAATGCTTCTGACTTGAAAGGGGGAAAGTACTGCATCTCTCTCTCACGAGTCTTTGTAAATTTGCTTGTAAGTATACGAAGGGGTTCCTGTTGTTTTTTTGTTTTAGTCTTTTACGATAGTATGTCGATTGTAAATGTAATTTTACAAAGGAAATTGCAAAAAAATATTAGAAAAAGCATGTAAAAGTAAAAAAAAAAAAGTTACTGAATCTTCCTTCTCATAAATTTGTGAACATTTTTCAATAAATATGCAAAAAATTTGTTACTGCTTTTATTTCTTATCTGTTGTGATATTGTGTGAGCAGTGATAATAATTCTACAAAATACAATAAATTTATTTATTTGAAAAAACATGAGTTGGTAAAATTTACGATTGTCTTGTAAATGAGGCCCCACAAGGGGTTGTAAATAGTAATTTTCAACTTCTCGTGGAAGGTAGGGAAAATTTTAAAAATTTTTTTTATACAGTGTGCATGTACATGTCATTCTCTTTCCATTGATGTGATTTTTTTTTTATTTTGCTGACCTCAAAGTTTCCCCGGTCTGGGGTGCTACACATTGATAAATTATGCCGTCCCTTAAGGGTTAATAACTTCCTAATGGGATGCTCTATGTATTTAGGTGGTTCTCTCCATCTTCTCAGCTGATTATAATGTGCTCATACTACCCTAACATTTCCTTCTTTACTCCCGTCTTCTAGCGCATAATTCAATGCATTAGACCAAACTGTTTTCACTACATACGGACCTTCATACTTCTCACACATCTTACTGTCAATCTTCCCTTCTCAACAACTTCCTTCAACACCCTATCACCCACTCTGAAGCTCTCAAACCTTTCATTTGCATGCCTCCACACATCCCCCTTGTCTTCATTCAAATCCAACCTCGCCCTCACATACCTCTTGTAATTGATTACATACTTGCAGGTATGCCAGCACTTTTATTTAATGACCCATTATACATTGCTACCACTCTTCCTAACAACAAATCCCATTCATTCTCTCTATCAGTCAATATTCGTAACACTTCACTCAAAAGTCCTTACGGTTCGTTCTGCCAACCCATTCGCACTCGGCATGTATGGAGTTGTTACTTCTGTACATGCTCGATACCCCATTCTTTCAACATTTGCTCAAACGGTCGACCAACAAACTCTGGCCCATTATCACTGAACATTCTTGCCAGCTTTCTCACACACGCAGGCAACAAGACCATACTGACCACTCTTGCAATGTTCTCACTTGTTTTATTCTTCACAGCTGCACAACTTACAAACTTACTCTTCTGATCTACCATAACAATCACTCCTACATTTCCTCTCACAGTTACCGGCAAAGCCACACAATCAATCACCACAAACTCAGACGGTTCTTTCATACTCAACTTCAAAGCAGGCAGCTAGCATACACTCCCTGATACTTTCCTTTCTGAGATTCTTTGCAAGTGACTGCCACGTCTGTACAAATCTTCCTCGAATACGGGGAAAACATCTGCTCTTTCATACACTGGATCAACTTAAACCTCCCCATATGTCTATATTTCTTATGAACTAACATGCACATCCCTATTGCTCCACTCATCGAGAACACTAGAACTTACATCTACTCTCCCATCTTCTCTCTCGAAAAATACACCACTCCCCACAATCACAAATCTCTCGGCAAACCGAATCCATTCTCAACAACAAAGGCATCTTCTTCCAGGTACTCCCTCTCTAATACACCTCCGCTGTCAACAATTCATTCTCACTCTGGTCCAACTCCACTACATCCTCCTCCTCACTCAGACTCCTATTAATAATTCCCACCAACCTGGCCATATTCACTGACTCACTTTGAATCTTCCCTATTACAACCTCGCCTTTCAACAGAACTCCTGTCCCAACATCCACTACCAATCCATTCTTCCTCAAGAAATCTATCCCAAACAGGAAACAACACAGCATCTTCTCATCTCCTAGTACTACAAAACAATACCTCTTATTGACACATTCACCACTCTTCTTTTAACATTCCAATTCTCTCTCTCAAATCCTTAATCACACGTGCGTTCACCAACGATATTTGTGCTCCGGTATCAACCAAACCACAACACTGTCCTCCACTGACATCTATTCCCACAATCATTGCATTTGCTCTCCTGTCTCTTCCACTAACCAAACATCCTTCATTTACGTCCTTACTGTCATCTTCCACTTCCAACAACTCTGGCGTTCTCTCCAACATTTTCCTCCTCACACTTCCTTTCATAGCTCTTTTTCTCTACGACCCAGTTATATTGTACTCGACTCAAACATTGCAAATGCAACTCACGCTACTCTCTTTGACTCCCTCATGTCGATACACTATAGGTTTCTCACCCCCCAATGTGTACAGACACAATCACCTTATACTTCTTACTCACTGCTACCAAAACCTCCTGAAATGGGGCTACTCCAGAACACATCATAGCCCTTAGACTCTTTCAATACCGTTCCACATTTGACACTCCCAAACATCCAGGTCTCACTCAAACCTTCACTACTACTGCTACTACCACTTTCAATCTTCTTCTGCTCTTCAACTTCTGAGTCCAAACTATACCTCAAAATCTGGGAACTCAATTCCTCTTTCTTCACAACTCTCCCCTTTCATGTTTTCTTCTTCCTCCCCTCTTTTTTCTTACTACTCTCCTCCCTGTCATAGTCATCCACCTCACTCACACTGGCCTCAACAAAGGCAAGTCCTCCCTTACTCTTACTTAACAACTCCCTCCCTTTCGTAGGTATTTTCTCCTTTGCACCTTTTGCCTCAGCATCTTCACTTCCCTTCCCAACACCAGGCTCAGTCTTAGCCACTCCAGCCACTTTCTTCACCATCTCACACACCTTCATATCGATTGCCTCCATTCTAGCAACCAAATTACTTTCCCTTACCTGGGCTTCCTCCAACTTATCCTGCATGCTGACCATCGTGCACATCAGCCTATCCAACTTCTGGCTCTAACCCTGCTCCCCTTCACCTGACCCAACACCTTCTAAACCAGCTCCCTCTGCCATCTCCAATTATGCACCACACTCTTACTTTAATATCAAAGAGCCCCACATTGAGTGTCAAATTATGTAGGGGCTTTTTTTCAAGCTACACAATTGGACAGAATGATGGGAACAAATTTAGAGGTTACTAAATAAAACCCTCTGCTTTCCTTAACCTACTTTATTTCCTTAAATATTACAATGACCAAAAAACTTAATATGATCACTATAGTTCATCAAACCTTATTCTACTCAGTCTTAATCTTATAGTTTCCCTGCCCTTCCATCGAAAGAACCTTAACCTAAAGAACTGCAACTTAAGCTATTTTAGTCTTAATATTACCACGACCACCTAAAAGAACCCTAAACCTAATTCTTAACCTAAATCTACAGTGTTCCGCCACCAACTATAGTCTCTATTATGTCTTCTTCAGATTGGGAGTTAACTTGCTCAACATCAGTCAGTTTTGGATTTTGTTGCACCACCTTTGCGGCAAATGTGTTGAGATCAGCACCTTTAAGGTTTTAGAGTCATGTATGGAGGAACAGGAAGAAGAGCAGCCTGACCAAATGTTTGTTTCTTTCCTGCAATCTGGCAGCTTCACGCTCTCTATGTTCCTTATCACTTCTCTGTCTTATCCCTTCTGCTAATTTCATGAAACTCTACCACAGTAAGTGTCCTCTCTCTTCAATTGTATTTATTTTTTCCCCCTGTATGCTGCCACCACAAGGTAGGCAGCTGCTTACACCTTGGGTTGAAGAGGAGCAAGGCACACTACTCCGACACACCCAGCAAACTGCAAGTTAAAAAAAAAAAAAAAAAAAAAACCTTCTAGTGTACTCCTTCCTGACATACAAAACAAAACAAAAAAATCTCAACAACAAAAACGAAACAATCAATTCACACAAACCATCTTTCAACATACAAACCCAAGCAGCCTACCACAACATGACTTCTCCATGGGAATCGTCTCATTTACGGCTGCGACATCGGTCTCAGCTGTGATCACGCGGCCGCGACAACTCCCCACACTGTAGAAGTCCTGCTCGGCCATGACAGCAGCCTTGGCAGCGCTCATATAGCCGAGGTCATTCTCATCGCTCTCTTAGACGTTACTTCCCGGTTGTCCACATAAACTTCATCGACCTGCTTCTCCTCGGAATCCCTTTGCCTCTCGGCCTTCATCTCCAATTCCTACGACTTCTTGGGGATTCAAAGGATTTAAAGAAAGCTTTTCGTTTTGTTCTAAGGCTGAGTTTAATTTTCAGATTCTCATCCTTCTGCACCGCCCCCAAGGGTTTTAGGTCCTGAATGTAAATACGCTCCGGTCATTCAAAGGGATGACGCTCAAGTTGGAGATTCACTGGATAGAGCTGATGAGTTCTAGAGGTTTGGAATTGGAAGACCCTCTTTCGCCCGATCTCGATACTAACGAGTTGGCCAAGACGTACAGTTAAGTTGCTGGAATGATTAGGAAGTATAACTATTCGGAGGAAACTGCTACTGCCCCTTCGGACCGGTCTTCGGGCCTTGAGAATTTAGGCCCCAAGAAAGAAGCAAAGACCTTTCTGATTCTGCCTTAGAACAGGTGAATGCTCTTGTCTGTGGAAAGGACAATTCACTACGTTCTGGGCAACCTCTCAAGCTACTGCCACCTCCTCTTCATAGGCACAGGTGTTTTTATGCCACCTCAAGAGTCTTTATGAGCCTTTACAGGGTTCTTCAGATAGGGCTCTAACACTCACGATGGTATTTTTACTGGCCTTACCATCTGACCAGAGAGTGGGGGAGCTTCATGGCCTCTCTGCCGAGGTAAAACACTCAAGGGGCTGAAGTTTACCGTCTTTCGAATTTGTCCCGGAATTCGGATTAGTCCTTCTCGATTCCATCCCTTGCAGATTTTTTTGGTAATGATCCTAGTGAAATGCTCTTATGTCCAGTTTGGGCACTACCTACTATCTTAAAAGGACTCGGTACCTCAGACCTGGGTGCTGAAGTCTTTTTGTTAGTACTGGCTGGAACAAGAAGGAAGTGTCCAAGAATACCATCTCCTGGCTACAGGAGGTTATCAGAAGTGCATATGCTGCTTCTTCTAACGTAGTTGACAGCCCATTACGACCTCTGGCTCATGATGTCAGGGGTTTTGGCCCCTCCACCATTTTCAAGAAGAATCTATCAGTTCAAAGAGTTTTGAGGGCTGGTAAGTGGAATAGTCAGACCACCTTTACCTCTTTTTACTTCTTGGACTCTTTCCTTGGGTCTGGTGGTGGCTGCCCAACAAGTTGTCTAACTTACCAGTGCTGCTTGTGGGCATTGTATCTAGTCTGGATGTTGGTGTGGAAGAAATGGTGATTGTGGTGGATGGTTTTAGTCCATTCTCCTTTCCCGTCTCTCCTCCCGGCAAGCAGCGAAGAGTGCCCTAGGGGGGTAGTGCCGTCAGTGAACCTCATGCGGTGCACTGTAGGCATTACTTAAGGTTCTTTGCAGTGTGCCTTCGGCCCCTAGCTGCAACCCCTTTTGTTCCTTTTACTGGACCTCCTTTCATATTCTCTTTCTTCCATCTTACTTTCCACCCTCTCCTAACAACTGATTCATAGTGCAACTGCGAGGTTTTCCTCCTGTTACACCTTTCAAACTTTTACTGTCAGTTTCCTTTCCAGCGCTGAATGACCTCGTTGGTCCCAGTGCTTGGCCTTTGGCCTAAATTCTATGTTCAATTCAATTCAAGCAGTGAAGAGGACAATCTTCAAGATGGATCTCTCTAGATACAGGTGAGGTAGACATCGTTCTATTTCTTTACTTTTCATACAATGAGCTAATCTCAGAAATGGAACTATGCTATTCTGCCCTCTTTAGACAGAGACTTCTCTTTATAGACCAAGGTAATTAACCTATTGTGGGTTTTACAATAGATACAAATCCTCCCGTTCTTCTTGGCACAGTGTGTGAAATCTTATTCCTTTCATGGTAAAAGCCTGGATGTCTGGTTACTAGGAAAACTTTTTCTCCTCTTAGTCAGAGGCTTTCTACTCCTTCCTATACTTCAACAATGGTCAGTAAGTGAGCCCAGGTGAGCCAGACGTACAATTGGTTATTACAGTACTTATTTTTCCTACCACCAATAAATAAGTCTCCCTATGTAAAGGCCGAAGGATTGTATTCATATGGGAACAAATCATAAATTTTTAATTAATTTGTATTTTTCCTAACATACAAACCTGAGGCCTTTACATTAATGTCCCACCTCAGCCACCCGTCATTCAGTTTTCCCTGGGCTAGATATTCACTGGTTGTGTCACAAGATTTTTGGGGGCAAGCAAGATGAGACTCCACCCACTCGTTGGCCCCATTGGGTGATGCTATGCATTACTCTGCTATACCTTGATCCTATTATGCAGAATTTTTTCATAACCGGTATTCCCGCTGTGCAGGAGAATTTCCCCAATGTAAAGGCCTCAGGTTTGTATGTTAGGAAAAATACAAATTGATTAAAAATTTGTGCCTTTGTCCAGTAATGAAGACAAACCAATTAGAAAAATGTTACTCCCTCTTCAGAAAATCAGAAAATGTGCAACATTGTGAAATCTACATTATTTCAAGCTGGAAAAATCAATAACTTCTGTAAAAATAGCAAAAATAAAATTTGAAGGACAAAACTATTCCACTGAAATAAAAATGTTGATGAAAATAGAGGAGTAAAGCATGTTAGCACCCTGACTTCCCTTTGGGGCCATGACTGCTCAAAAATTATTTACGTGAGCCAACATCTCCCAAGGTGCCAACAGGTCTGTGCCCCAAAGTCTAACATTTCCTATGCAGGAAGGCATACTGGATATGGGTATACTACCGCTAGGGACATTAACTTCTTGCAGGGCTTGTCTTTTCTTGCACACCTCCCAATTCTGGTTTCACTTCCATGGTGGACATCCCAAAGTACGCAGGGCTAAACACGTGGTGCACTCACTGTATAGGATGGATTCATGAAGTCGCATGCAAAAAGCCCCTGCAAAGCACTTGCGTAAACAAAATAAGCCTTCCAAGTTACGCTCAAATAAGCAGGGGTCAATTGAAAAATTGCACTCGTTACATAAAGAATGCAGTACACGGTGTATCACAAGCTTGAACATACAACTGAAAACAATCATGGCAGGAAGCACATGCACAATGATGTGGGTAGGCTGTGATAGATTAGGGCAGCATGCCCAGGCCTACCAGCATTACTTGTTTGTCAGTTAGTATGCAGCCAATGTGCAGTGGATACTCCATCCATGAAAGCGTAGATCTGTATACCTAAGGTAAATGCAAATCATTTTTAAAATTTGATATATAAAGTAAATATGGACAGAAGATGCCTTAGCATTTCCAAATGTGTAGACTGTGGACCAAACAATCACACGACAAAGTGGAGCTGTGGTGATCAAACTTCCATAACCTAAGGTCAGTCACCAAGCAAGATCTGACGAGTGAGCACATTACATACACAACATGGTACTAAAGATGATATAAGATACTGGAATGTCCATAAGAGGAGCTAAAGTAAGAGGGCTTAATGATCTACCAAAATGTCTAACCCAAAATAATCATACAACAAATAAAATAGAGCAAACAAACAATATATAGTACTGTACAAGAAATATTAAACATTAGGGGAGGAATTTTTAAACAAAAAAATATACCTTTAAACACCCATATTCATATGTACTACACTCATACTTTGGTTAATGAATGTATTGGTTAAAGGATGTTTTGTCTGAGGAAAAATCCATTGTTAAAGGAATTTTGGTTGGTTGAAGTTTGGTTTGTTTTTCATATTCCAGTACCAAGAAGAGTTCTGAATGTAAGTCATCATGGCTCCTGAGAAAGCAAGAGATGCCAGCAAGGCTGAGCCTGTTGTGAAGGACAATAATTCTCTGGGGAAGTCCTTGGGCTTGGAGGTCAGTTCATTAATAAAAGAAAGTGTAAAAAATGGAGGGAATTGCAAGTTTTTTGTGAAAAATATCACCTTGATAAAGTAGTAACAAATTTACAATGCAGCCAAAAACAAACATCATTGGACAAGTTTTTAGTGAGAACGCAACAGCGAATCTCAGGAGGAAAGCAGTAGGAAGTAAACAGAAAAGAGAGACTGCTCTAAAAGCATAGTTTCCTACTGCTTTTGTGGAGGGGTACACCCCTTCCAAACAGTAACATCTCTCCTACCATCTTCTTCCTTACCATCTTCCACACAGTCCTTCAACTATCCTAAATGCATGTAAAGAAAGAAAAAATTTGCATTTATTTCATCTGTGTATTTACTTTTTTTTTTTATAATTTCTGATTACTAAACTTATTAAATTTGAGTAAACTGCTCTTACTGTATTTTGTAATTTTGAAAGTCTGAAGCAGATTAATCTAGTTTCCATTATTTTGTATGAGTAAAAATTTGCATGGTTGAAGGGCAATACAGTATGGTTAAAGGATAGCCTTGCAGAACAAACCATAGAAAAATTGGACGAAAACAACCAAACTAATGTTTCTGAACTTCAAGATGATAAGGAAAGGCCATTGGAAAGAACTCCCCCTAACAACAAGAGAGAAAATACTCATGACAATGATAAAAGTAATTCATCTGTCAAACCAAAATAAAATGGTTAAAAAAAAAAAACCAAAATTAGGCCATCCAGATCACAAATAACAAATCAATCAATAAAGGCCTGACCTCAAAATCAAGGTATACCAAAAGAAAAAGGAAACCATGGATCAAAATGAGCATGTAAGGACACGTAATCAAGCCATTACCAGTATTTACCTCTACAAAAATTCATAAGAAAGAACAAGAGACAGAAGCACATTTGACTTATGCAGATGTAATACATGCATTATTGAACTGCAATCTTTGACACATTTGAACAAGAGGGTGCATATAGCCTATATAAAGGCCAAATGCAAAAATGTATTAAATTTGATAAAAAAAAAAAAAATCTTGCAAAATGGGGAGCTGATAGATGAACCTTGACATTGGTATACAAAACAAATTTTGTGTCTATCCTAGACTTTGGATGTCAAATGTACAGTTCAGTCTCACATATAACTTTTATAAAAAGTTTGGATTCAATATACAATGAGGTACTCAGAAGTTTTTAAATCTTCCCCAAATTCTTCTCTCCATATCAAAAGTGGTGAACCACCTCTTAACTTTCATCATGGAAATCTAGTGTTACTGCTTGGTGTTGTAAAAATACAAGTGATTCAACAAAAAACTTTTTATCAAAAATTTTTAACAATCATGCATCACCCATTCCAATTAGAGCCAACAGACTGTTTGAGTCAATGAATGTAAAAAAAAAAATTCCTTCAGTAATAGAACTACCACTTCCTTGGATTATGCAAAAGGTACAAACTTATACACATTTGATATATTGTATTTATCAGGAAAACTATGCAAATTCCCCAGGACAACATGCAGTAGAACATAAAAGGTCTATACCATGGAATATACATTGATGGGTCCAAAGGTTTGTCAGGTGTAGGGTGTGCAGCCATATCACTTAATAAAGCATACCAATTCTACTTGCCCAACAAATGCTTCTGTTTTCACAGCAGAAATAATTGCAATAGGATCAGTCATAAAAATTACTGACGATATACTGTTGCAGAAGTGTATTTTTTGTGACTGAAGTGTTATAGAAACTCCTCAAAATTATAATCCCAAAAAGACCCTTGTACAAAAAGTAAAATTTTCACTTCACAAAATAATACATGAAGATAGTAAAATGTATAAATATGTTGGATTCCTATCCACATAGACTTTAAAGGAAATGAAGAAGGCGACAAAGCAGCCGAGGCTACAACTACTATGACAAGATCACACATATATATTCCTATTTATGATTATGTAACATGTCTGAAACTCATTAAAATTAATAAATGACAGAATATATGGAGCAATGAACATGATTGTAACAAATTAAAACCAATAACGCCCGATGTTGAAATTCATCAGAGCAAAAGGATAGACACATCTGAGGATTAGTCACTTTCGCTTGACCTATTGATATATGACAAGTAGCCCACAAGACCCAGTCTCTATATATACAGACTGTAGAGAAATATTAACCATTAAATATTTTTCGTGTAAATTCCCAAAATATAACTGACAGTGAATGTCAAGTTTTGGACACAATCATTAAATAGATTGTAATTTTTCATTACAGTATTTTAAATTAACCTAATTATAAAATGTTTTGAAGAAGTTGTAGTTTCAAAAATAAAACTTGATAATACCTTTCATCCAACCCAGTCGCACAACCCACATTCATGGCCTTCTTATGTCATCAAACACCACACTTTTGTTGTAGAGTGATAGTAAGAGTAGGTAATGCAAATCCACTTGGGGCCTCAAGTCATCACTCACTGGTGTCATGTTTTCTTGGTTTCAGCACTTATCATGCCTTCGTTAAGTTGTTTGATTCATATTTCTTGCTGTTTCCTTTGCCTTGTCAGTCATAGTTCATATTTTCCCTGATATTTTAGATTTTTTATTAATCTTTGCATTAATTCACTTCATTTTTGGATTCAGAGTTGTTTTTCAGTTATCAGGAAGCCAACTCACTTTATCTTGGTCAAAGTAAACAGTTGCTAACTCTGCACGACTTATTTTGGGTTGCTGAGAATTGCAGTTACCAGAGGATATTTACAGTTAATTGCAAGCTGATTGGCATAAATTATCTTTACTACATCTGTAAAAGAGGGGCACTTCCTTGAGGTCTTTGTGCTCATGGGATCTATCCATGCTCATAAGGAGTTTTAAGTGCTCTTGCCCTCCTCACAAAGTGAGGTCTTCAGTATATCTCTTTTAGCTCTGTAGCCTACATTAGGTGCAGTTTGAGTCCTTTTAAGAGAAGCTTGCAGTAGAGGCTTCTCCTTCAAGACTTTCTCCTTGCTTGCCTTAGCATCAATGAAAAGACAGATGAGCCAAATGGTCTTTCATACTTTATCCATACAGTATTTGGATTGTTGGACTGAGCTCTTAATTTTTGTTCGTTTCTGAGAAAATGGCAAAAACACAGAACCCAATAGTGCTTGACCTCAGATTTGAGAGCTTTACTATATCATCCGTCCAGGAATTCATTGATGGTGATCAAGACAAGATGCTACTGTTTAGTTTTACTTGAACAGAACTCAGCATCTTGGACCTGGATGTTGATGTCTGTTTGCGTCCATCAGCAGGCAGCAAGTGCCCAAGAATACAATTTCCCTCTGGCTTCATGAGGTGACCAAGCAGGAATACTAGTCATCCAACAAGAAGATGGTGCAGTACCTTGTGCTAGACACCATGAAGTCAGGAATTGCTTTGTCCCTCTTGTTAGGAAGAAATTCTCAGTTGCTCAGGTACTGGGGCAGATAAAAGCTAGTAGCTAATTAAAACAGTTGATAGTATCATGGGGAATAATGAAAAAATGATGTGAGCAATTGAAACTTCTAAAAAAATTATAAAAAATAATAGGCAAAGGTTTGTGGTGTCATGAGACATTTGAAAAGCATGAATATGGGCTGTATGAGAGATGGGTTTATATGGAAAAGTCAATTTTGTTTCTGGACAAAATTCTATAGCTGGTGGGTAATGTTTGAAAATCAAAATTTCTGTTGAATTTTCAAAAATAGGTTTACTAAATCAAAGATAGGCTCTAAACATGTAGTCACACTCGCTTCAAGGTATAATAAAAAAATAAAAATGAATTATATACATTTTATTATTGATTACATAATCTGATTGTGCAAAAACTGGCAAGTGTGTGTATGTAAGCACATAGCACAAGAGATAAAATGGTCACTGACAACTGCAGTTAAGGAAAAGAAAGACTGCAAGTACATTAATTCTATAAATTATTACAGTAATGTTTTCAGAACTTGCATTTTTTTTTGTCAACCGGTCATTTCCAATGTAGCTAAAAAAAAAAAGAAAAAAGAAAAAGAGTTCTTTACTATAATAAAATCATTAGGTATTAATACTGGATTATCTGCAACATCTCGATGTACCATAGATTAGCAGTTCCCTTGGAGGGGGCAAAACATAACAAGAAAGCTCGTCCTTTTCATGGTCTAGTGCAATATGCACTATAAGAATTTGTGATTTAATTGCAATTGTACCGAACTGAAACTATAATCTGGCATTAGGAATCAAGTGCACTAAATTATTCCAGCAGATGACAACCTGTCAACTTCGATAATTTGGTGAATTTGGCACTAGATAAAGAATGCTAGGTAAGTAAGTAGACAGAATATAATTACCTATGATGCTTAAATGATGACAAGAGTCTGTAGAGGATTTTGAGGGTTTAAAAGGTGAAGATCTGTCGGAAGAAAAAAAATTATAATTTTATTCGTTGGATACAGGATAAACGTCTTGCTTCACTTGGGCATATTGCTAATGCATGATAGTTACCAGCGATATGAAGGTATTTTTGAAAGGAACAGCAGTAATAGGTTTTCCCACAGATGAGTATCCTGCCACCAAGGAAAGCCCCTGCTCCGACATTAAATGTCATCTTATGCCTTGGCAAACAGAAGCTAAGAAGTATTTCAGTTGATGATGCTAAGAGAAGGGCATTTCCGTTGAAATAAAAGATTGCTACTTTTGATTGTGAAGTTTTCAACAAATCCTGTTTGTCTGGGGATCTCATTAAGATTCGTAACCAGGACTCTTATCTTATATTTGACAAGCTGATACTCTTTTGTCTTAGCCAACACTACTCACAACAGCTGACTGTACCACTGGTAGCTGATACTGACAAGCTTTTAGGTAACTGTCAAAAATAATTCATGAGAGTTTTGTTTTCTTTTGTGTTGTGGAGTTTCTCCTAGAGCTGTTGTTTGTTGGTTTCAAGAATTAATGAATTCTTCTGTTTTTTCGTAAATCTGAGAACCCAGTCATAATGTACATTAATTTCATGCATACGTTTAGTCTGAATGAACATTTGTTTAATAATATATTAGTAAGATTTTACCATTTTTAGTTATGCTTAAAACCAAATTAATAGCAATTTCGTCAGAGGTTTTGCATAATCCGTTTTTTTTTTTTTTTCAAGATGTTTCCAATGCCTGAGTCAGTCACTATTAGGAAACTTCTACTTTGTGATATTGCAGGGCTTTGGCCAGAACATTTGTGTAAGAGCTGAGGGCGACTGTATATATTAACCAAAAAATAAGAGGGCCAAGACAGACAAGACAGGAGGCAACCTATCTCACAACCCCAGTTATCTCACGTACAAAGAACCCATAGCATCATTTAGTTTTTATCTTAGTGGCAGCTGAGAGCGAGGAGCCATCACAGGAAGAGGAGAGTAAACAGAACCTCCATCAGACAATTTCCTTGAGTTACCTTCAGTCTAAAGTGGAATGATCATGTTCAGGTTTTGAATGAATATGACATTTTAATCTTTAAGTATTTTAATCACACCATATTATAAAGTAAAAAGGCCACTTCTACCACAATTTTTTTTAATAAGTATTGTGACAAAATTTGGAGACCTTGCCAAGATTAGTTGGAGGCAGTGATTTGGTGAGATTTTTTGTTAACCTACAAAGTGAGTAAACAACACTGCAGCATAGCAACAGAGCTCCAAAAACTCATTGAACTGTCCCATGAAATGGGACTGGAAGGACAGGAGATGAGAGGTTTTGTGTGTGAACAGCAAGATTTAGCCTATGCAGAACTACAGAGAAAAAGAGGAGTAGCAAAAGAAGCCGAAAGGCAAAGTGTGGAAGCAAGTCAGGAAGCTGAACGGCTGGGGAATATGAACTTCAAGTAATGTGACTCAAGGCTTATTAGGCCTAAATAGAAGCTCATATGGACAGGTAAGCAACACTGCACCCCTATTGTTGTTACAAAACCTTATGTTGCCTAGGTTCTAGAGTGATGAAAAATATGACGACATGGTCACTTTTCTTTAAAGATTTGAGAGATTTGCAGAGAGCCAAGGGTGCCAGGGCTGTCAGTCTAAGTCCATTACTAGTAGGCAAGGGTCCGCAAGTTTTCTCTAGTTTGCCCTCTGAGGAGGACCTGCAGTATGATAGCTTTAAAAGCGCATTGTTAAAGATACCGAGGTGAATGAGAAAGGGTTTAGGAAGAAATTCCGTGAGACTACGTCTGAACAAAGTGAAACTGCATCAGTTTGTGATAAGGCCACATAAATATTTCAACATATTGACTGAAATGTAAAAAGAGTTAGATGATTTTGGAAATTTATTTATCAGGGAACAGTGTGACTGCATGTGCTCAACCAGGATGGCACTATTCCTCTGAGAAAGAGTACCAAGAAACATCGTTGAGACAGTGAAGAGGCACTATAATTTACTGGTCTGTAAAGGGTATACATCAAGTTGAAGGTAACTATACAATAAGATTCAGGTTGTACAACTGCCATTGGTGACTGATGGGCAAATGACTGATAAAAAATGAGTTTGATGGAAGAGTCGTTCAAGAGAGTTGCTGTAGACCTGATTAAACCAATATCGCTAGTGTCAGAGAAGGGCAACACGTACATCCCAATGAAAGCAGCACTCCCTAAAATAGAAACCAAGTGAGTGGCAGAGGCACTAATTGAAGTTTTCAGCAGGGTAGGATTCCCCAAGGAAATGCTTGTGGTTGCAGTAACCAATTTATTTTGGAGATGATGAGGTGAGCAACAAGCAGCTATTTATGAGTGCATAATCTGAGATGCAACAGATTGTGTGAAAGGATCAATGGTGTAATAAAATCTATGCTGAAGAAGATGCACCAGGAGTAACCAAAGGATTGGGACCACTATCTACCAGTGGTCCTGTTTGCATATTGACAGCTACCACAGCTGAACACTAGATTTTCACTGTTCGAGCTACTGTATAGAAAGACTGAGGAACAATGCAGATTCTTCAGGAATTAAGGACCTGAGAGTAAGATGATGAAGTACACAACATCTATTGTACGTGTTGGAGCTGAGGAATCACCTGAAAGAGACTTGTTGACTAGCCAGAGACCGTCGGTTCAAGGTGGGACAGAGTGTGTTAATGCTACTACCAATGGAGGCAAGCAAGCTGATGTTGCAGTGAATAGGGCCTTATGAAGCCAAGGTGGTGATTAATTGCATGAAGTGCAAGGCTGATGTTGGTAGAGAACTGGAGAGTCCTCATGCAAACATCCTAACTGGTTACAATGAAGGGAAGTTAATGAAGAAGATGCTACTGTTGCTGAAGATGAAGAAGCTGCCGCTGTTGTTGAAGAAAGATGCGTGAATGTGGCCATCACTGAGGAAGAAGCTGATAAGGACTAATTAATCCTGGATGAGTGCTGGTTAGAAGTTTGACCACAGAAGGTAGAAAAGATGTACTGAGATGTCCATGTTAGTAGTGACTAAAGCAAGCAGAAGCAGATATGGTGGTTACTGCAGGAATACAAAGACATCTTAATCAGTACATAATCCAGGAAAGACTTCACTAGAAGAACATCGCATCAAAGTAATGACAGAGCAGTCATGAAAAGTAAAGATGTTTGCCAATAGTGATGGTGAGGAAGAAGAATTGATAAAACAAGTTTTGCATGGACTGCTATCACTTTTACACCATAAACAAATTTGAGATCCAGAGGTTAAGATGGTAAAACTTTGTAATGACAAATTTTTCACTGAGATGGATTTGAGCAAGAGATACTAGCAGATCATAATGGAAAGAGGAGTCAAAGTTGGAGACAGCATTCACAGTTTCATGTGATGTTACCGGTTCATGAGGATACCATTTGGATTATTGAACTCAACCGTTACTTTCAGAAGGCTGATGAGAAAGATGCTAACCAAGCCAAAAACAGTGACTACTGTGTGGATAATATGGGACTTATTCCAGAGGGCAAGGGAAGCAGGACTGACTGTCTGACTACCAAAGTGGAATTCCTTGGTTACAAGGTCATCTTTAATAGGATTGCCATGGATGAAGCGATGATGATGAAGATCCAGGACGCACCACCACCAAGGACCAAGACACAAGACCATTCTCTGGTTTTACCAACTAGTAAAGGAAGTTTGTGGAAAACTATGCAAATCTTGCAGCATCTTTGACCAACCTAATGAAGATGGGATGACCAAACAAGATGGAGCAAAAGGACCCGTAACAAAAGTCATTTAATGGACCGAAGCTAGCTTCAGTCCAATACTACAAGTACCAGATTTAAATATGACTTTCATTGTGAGGAAAGGTGCATCAGATGATGGACCTGGAGGCATATTACTGCAAGAGTTTGCTCACAGCATATCTTCAATTGTTTATTCAAGTAGGAGATTCAAGAAGAACAAGTGCAACTTATGTACCATTGAAAAGGAGTGCCTAATGACAATATTTAAAGTAAATAGATTCCATAAGTACTTGTATGGGGTAGATTTTGTGATACAGACAAACCACAAGCCACTTGCATACATTCAACATTACAAAATCATGAACTGGGCCATAGCGCTTCAGAGCTAAAAGTTTTTAGTAGAGAGCAGTCTAGGAAAGATCGCCATTGGTGCAGATTACCTCAGCAGTAAATTGAAACAAAAATATGGGATATATTGTCTTAAGTGGAGGTGTGTTTTAAAACATAATTAAAGAGGTTATCATTTACTTCTGTATAGTTACACCTGGCACCATTTTCTGTTTAGTGCCAAAAAAGATAATGTTCTTTAACTTTCTCTCTTATTTTCCAGTCATTAACAAAGTGAAAAAGTTTATATCATACCTAAGTTTAATTGGAAGAAACATCCATTTATAAATACATCAGTATAATTTTGATTGTAATTATGCTTAAAAGCATGTTAGCTGTGATTTTCTTAGGGGTTTTACATAATCTGTCTATTCAAGATATTTCCAGACTTCCTGAGTTGAGTAGGATTAGCTGTAGAACTGTGTTCTGCTTGAGATGACTAGGGGAAATGTTAGGGTTTACCCTAATATTTCTCTTAGTCATCTCAAGCAGAACACAGTTCTTCAGTTAAAAGGAATTTATTTTACATTAGCTGGAAGTGAGAAGCCATTCTAACGAAAAGAGGCCTATCAACTAGTGTCAAGCTGCATCTACAAGTTATGACTGGCCAAAGTGAAAAATCATTGTTTTGGTTTGTGAATAAATTCTTATTTTTATCTTGTATTTATATTTTCTATCTTATGTTTTAATCACATCATTTTAATGCCACAGGTTGCTGTCACCACATTAACACTGATTTATGGTGTAATTTTGACCATTACAGCACCCTTTGGAGTTGATTCAGGCATGCCTTCCCTTGTAAAAGATGATGGATCTGCTGTACATTGCCCTGAACAAAAGAAGAACTTTTGGCTCAAGTCTTTGCGAGCAAAGTGGTGAGTCCGTGGTTTTGCCTCAGTCATGCCTTCCAGAGCCTAAGTTGTGTTCACTGGCCTTCAGGTCTACAGAAGTCGAATCTTTGTTTCTTGGCCTTCAGGTCTAGAGAAGTCGAATCTTTGTTTCTTGGCCTTGACAGTTATGGTAGCACATTCCCAATATTAGTTCCTTTTAATTGGAGGAAGGGAAACAATGCTGCATTACCTAGGGGATAAGTCCATGCTCATGCCCCTCTCTCTCAATATGTCAGTTTCAATTACCCTTGTTTTATCTAAGGTTCTTGAGAAGCTGCTTTCCAAGTGTCTTTGTAGATTTGTTGAAGATAATAACCTGCTACCAGCATTAGTTTGGCTTTCATAAAGGCCATGGTACTTGTGATGCACTCTTGTCAGAACCTACCTATTTTGCATTGTGAAGAGGCACACATATTTGGTTTAGATTTTAGTGCAACCTTTGACCATGTGGATATGGAGCACAAGCTAAGATTGGGAATTGGTGGATCTTTAATTAATATTTTCAACTAATTTTTAACCCTAGAGGGACGGTATAATTTATCAATGTGCAGCATCCCAGACCGGGGAAACTTTGAGGTTGGCAAAATAAAAAAAAAAATCACATCAATGGAAAGAGAATGACGCGTACATTCACACTGTATAAATAAAAAAATTCCAACAAATTTTCCCTACCTTCCACGAGAAGTTGAAAATGACTATTTACAACCCCTTGTGGGGCCTCATTTACAAAACGATTGTAAATTTTACCAACTTATGTTTTTTCTAATAAATAAGTTTTTTGGATTTTGTAAAATTATTATTACTGCTCACACAATATCAAAACAGATAAGAAATAAAAGCAGTAACAAATTTTTGGCATATTTGTTGTAAAATATTCCCGTAAATTTACGAGAAGGAAGATTCAGTAACTTTTTTTTACTTTTACATACTTTTTCTAATATTTCTTTGCAATTTTCTTTGTAAAATTACATTTACAACCGACATACTATCGTAAAAGACAAAAACAAAAAAACAACAGCAACCCCTTCGTATATTTACAAGCAAATTTACAAAAAGACTCATGTGAGAGAGAGAGATGCAGTACCTTCCCCTTGAAGTCACAAGCATTACTGATACTGGCCTAACTCTCACATCTGTATAAAAGTTGCCATTAGTGAATTTATAGCATGTAGAAGTATTGGCACCTTTGTTTTGAATCATTATTACCATAACAGTGGTGCTTAATTCTGCTTCACACTGAAGCTCAGTCCGTCCACTAACGGTTAATGGGCAGGACCCTGAGGGCCTGTGTTGATGGCCAGTATAGTAGCTTTAGTATTGTCATTTCAGGAGTTCTTCAAGGTAGTGTTTGTTCTGGAGAACAAACTGATTGCATACACCGATAATGCTACTCTTCTAGCTGTTGTTCCTGATTACCTATCAGTTTTATAAATTTAATCATTATTATTTTGTTATCTTCATTAAATGGGTTAGTGCAGTAGGTGTAGGTGTTATACATTGAAGAAATGTAGACAAAGTACACTGTTAATTTTACTGGGTGTTTGCAAAGCCAGCCCTCTCATTATGTTTGGAATGGCCCAACAGTTGTTGTGACACCATAAGACGTACGGAAGATGTTAGTTGAGAAAATGGTGATGAGAAGTTAGGTGTTAGTGGTGGTGACGAAAGGTTGTGGATGAGTGCTCTTGTTTTGTCCGGTTTGAAAGTCTTTCTTTTGATTGTTGGGGTCGTGAGCTGGCTTGGGCAAGCAGTGCAATGGGAACAGGTGTGTAAATTGAGTAATTGTTGCATATTGGTTGGGCTGGGTGTTTATTCAGTTCTTCCCTGTGCCTTAGGCTTGTGGTTGCAAAATCCTTGAATATAGATCTGGCAGTATTCATATGTGGATTAGGCTTCAGAACACTATTGACTTTGAATCGTGATTTACATGGTTCTCATTAGAGCTGTCTCCCATTTTGTCAGGTCTGACTGAAATGTTACCTGAACAACTTAATGCTGCTCATGTCTTTCAGCTGAAACTATGATACATGTTTTGGATTATCTACAGCAGCATATAGAAGGGTGCATTCTTTAAGTTCATGGTCCTTTTGATTGACCTCTCCATGGCTCTCATCAGAGATGTTGCCCATTGTGTCAGGTCTAAGTGAAATGTTACCTGAAAAACTTAATATTGCTCATGTCTTCCAGGTGAAACTATGATACAAGTATTGGATCATTCATCTTTGCAGTCTCCTAGCAGCCATCAACAATGGAAACAAGTCCAAGTCTATAGTCCTCTCAATCAACCATGTGTTGTCTAAATACAATTGTAAGATAAAATTCCAGTGAATTATCTTGAACTATTATTTTTACATAGCTGGTTTCTTTACCAAGCAGACCCAGAGCAACGAACCTCTCCAATCCAACCTTGTACATCTGGTAGATAAACAGAAACGGTGCCTGTGAAGTGGGTGAGGAGTAAGGAGGGGAGAATCTACGGGCAAATGGACTCTCAATTTATATTAGAGCCAACATGTCAACCACCCAACTTTCCAATGCCAACTTTCCGTCTCCCTCCCTGGGAGGGTGAATGAAGGTCAAGCTAAGCAACCGCCCTGATCAACAAGAAGAGGGGTAGGGCACCAAACCTGCACCAGGAGTGTTACCTAATTTCTCCATCTCTGATGCTAAAATAAAAGAGAGCATCTGTGAGCTTAATTTCAGACCTTTCCCAGGAATTCTTGGACCACAAAGTACTCATACAACAATTCTTATTTTTCCACTGCAAGCCTTCCCCCCTCCTCCTCATCCTCCCTGGGATGGTGAATGGAGGTCACTTTCAGCAACTTCTCTGATCATAAAATTAGGGGGATGAGTGAGTGTGTGGCAAACCAGCACAAGGTGTAGCACTTAACCTTTTTTGAGCCCTGTTGCCAAAGATAAAAATTCTAATTTTTCTTGGTACCACAAAAGCCAAAGTTCATACCTGCCCCAGGAAACCTTGGAATAGGAAGTTCAATAATAAGTACAGCTCTTATGGCTATCCTATAAACTTTACCTTTTCTTTCCTGGATGGGTGAATATTATTCAATTTACACAGCAACCGTGAGCCTAATATCAAACATATGCTCAAGTCCAGGGCAAATAGAAATATACACTTCATCTCAATTTTACAAGAATTCAAAGTTACAAAGAATATAAAAGATTACAACAGAAGTATTAGAGTTCTGAGGTCTGGTGCTTTAAATGTCTACTGCAAACAACATGTTCAACAAGGCAAAATATGTCACACTCTTGTTACCCTAGTAAATCTTATACAGTCATATTCTAATTTTGTATTCCAAGGGCTACCAGCGACATACAGTACGTAATATATGTATACTTTGCATGAAGGGAGTTACTAACACATTGTTCAAGAACTAGGTAAAGCTTACGATTCTCACCTAAATAATTCTATTTTTCAGTGAAAATAGAAAATGAAAAAAACTTCATCATTTGCCTGTCAATAAACGTGGAAAAAATGGCACAATGACTCAGGATGCAAGATGTGGCTGCTCAGCAGTCCAAGATATTAATGACAGGTAACCTCACATGAATAATGCCCTTCTTTGGTAGTAAAATACTCAGCGGGGTCGAGACGTAATTTGTTTACTTTCAACAAATATCATCTCTTAACCAACCATCATGGTACTTAGCAATTTACGCAACTAAAATGTTTTTTCATATACAGACATCGAGTAAATGTCAAAATAACATTCTCAGTGAAATTCCATGCACACATTTGCATTATAAGATACTGTAATGTTCTAAAAAATATTCAATGTTAAAAAGCAGTACTGTTTAATACATACCTTGCAAAGTGATCATGAATTCTTCTCAGAAGAAAGGGCAGCGAAGATCTCATTAGTCTGTTGAGTTACTCGAATGAAGGTTGTGCGCTTTGGAAGTTCTTTCAGCTTGGCAGCTCCCGTGTATGTACAGGCTGACCGCAGTCCACCAAGAATATCCAAAATGGTGGCATTTACATCCCCTCTGTAGGGGATTTCAACAGATTTTCCCTCACTTGCTCTGTAAAAGGAAACAACAACAGTAGAGTAAGACATTCCCTCTTCTGAAATGGAACCAACAGTAGCATAGTAAAAGCTGTTGCAAAATATTTTAAATAGTAATCAAGTCTTAATACAATACATGAAAGCTATAGCAACCATTCAGTCTTAAAGCAATTTGCCTACAAATAGCCTTCCTGACCACACTGCCTAGCTTTCCGTACCATATGACAGACAAGATATAACTGCTCATTACAAGCTCATTTCTGTCATAAATGTGTTAATGGATGTCCAAGTATTTTCTATGGGATGGATTTTTTGTATTTCCCCCAGTACTATTTCTTTGTTGCTCTTGTAAGGTTAGTGGAATCTTTCATTTCATATAATGTCTGGAATTTCTGTTAACACATTAACTTCATGTTAATGTTTACTTTTGAGGAAATTCCTGTATACTGTATTTTATTCATCTAAAATCATAAGATTTTCTTAGAAATATATATATATATGCCAGAATTTTTGGAAGCTGGAGGCGATCATATAGTAGCCTGTACTTGGTGTAGCTAGAGATACACCAAGACAGAGGGCAGACAAAATACAATGTAGATAAAATAGAAACAGAAGGCAAGGCTAAGTCTTCCCTAGTTGTCTCACACAAATATTAATAAGAATACTGTGCAGTGCTTTCAATTAAACAAAATTCAAGAGGAGCATTTCTAAGAGCAATCACTGACAGACCGCTTCCTTCAGTACAATCGGGCAGAAGTTGTTCCTATCTCTGGAGTTAATAAACTGCTTTAAGTAAGCACTGTAAATAAACTTTATAGTTTTATATATGTTCTCTGTCTTGATCACACCAGGAATAAACCCATATGCCACTGCCCTTGATGAACCATACATAATGCCACTGTGTGGCAAAATTAGTGCTGTAACCAAGATATTTTAAATGGCAATGCTTCTGTGTAATTTTGCTGTATTAACCTAATGATTGCTGTTAAGTTTATTTCAGCATGGCACTGGCTGACGTAACAAAGCTAGAGAAATTGGCACAAGAGATGGGTTTAGAAGGCACAGAATTACAGGATTTTGTGAAGGTACAAGATCTAGCTTGTGCAGAGCAACAGAGACAAAGATATGCAGCACGAGCAGAGGTAGAAATATAGAAGGAAGAGTCTGAAAGACAGAGCAGAGGCTGAGACAGATAGAAGCTGAAAGGCATATTAGAACTCCACAGAGACAGTTAAGTAGCGATAGAACCCCTATAAGTACTGCACAACCCAAATTACCCAGATTCGATAAAAAACATGACATGAACCCATTCATCAAAAGATATGAGAGGTTTGCCAAGAGCCAAGGTTACCCTAGGGATGTCTGGGTTATATGAGTAAGGCAATTACAAACAGCACTTTTGAAGAGATATGAGAGG